>NC_057811.1:351163060-351463060 GCF_018294505.1 Triticum aestivum | reverse complement strand
GGATTGCAGGTAAAGGTAACAACAGTAGTAGCAAGGACATGCTATGCATCGGAATAGGATTAATAGGAAAGCAGTAACATGCTACACTACTCTAATGCAAGCAGTATAGAGAAGAATAGGCGATATCTGGTGATCAGGGGGGGCTTGCCTGGTTGCTCTGGCAAGCAGGAGGGGTCGTCAACAGCGTAGTCGGTCGGGGCACCAGCAGCGGTGTCGGTCTCGTAGTCTACCGGAGAGAAGAGGGGGAAGAAACAATGAATACAATGCAAACAGATGCATAACAATGCATGACAAAGCAAAGAGCGGTATTAGGTGTGCCCTAACGCGGTAAGAGATGATACCGGCGAAGGGGGGAAACATCCGGGAAAGTATCCCCGGTGTTTCGCGTGTCCGGACAGATGTACCGGAGGAGGAAAGTTGCGTGCTCGATATGCTAGGGGTGTGTGGCGGACGAACGGGCTGCGTATCCGGATTCATCTCGTCGTTCTGAGCAACTTCCATGTAGAAAGTATTTTCATCTGAGCTACGGTTTATTTTATATGATTTTCTAAAGTTTTAAATCATTTTTAGAATTTACTTAATTATTTTAAATCAACATTATCCAGAATAGTGCATGCTGACAGCATGATGATGATGTCAGCATGACGTCAGCAGTCAACAGGGCGTTGACTGGGTCAAAGTGACGTGCGGGACCCACCTGTCATAGTTTGTTTAGGTTAATTAGAATTTAGCTAAACTAATTACTGTTTAATTAAACTAACTAATTAATTACATTAATTAAACACGATTAATTAAATTAATTAATTAATTAATTTTTATTAATTCATTTTTATTTTTTTATTTTTTTATTAAAAACGTTCTGGGCAGGTCCCTGCCGTCAATGTACCAGAGGGCCCTAACGGGCATGGGCGCTGGCGGGCAGCGGGCGAAGACCCGTGAGCATGCGGGCGCTGGCGGGCACCACGCCCGAACGGGCAAAATCGGGGCGCGGGCGAGTGGCCCGCCGGAGCGCGGCCATGACGAGCCGGCCGCGGACGACGCGGGCGAAGGGCGGCGGGTCGGCGATCCTGGGCAACGGCGAGGCCACGACGAGGAGGGCAGCAGAGCTACGGCTGTAGGAAGCGGCAACAAACGAGGCGAGCACCGGCGGCAGGGCGAGAGCGAGGCGACGAGGAATCGGGCACGCGCGCGGCAGCAACCGGGGCGGTGCGGAGCGCGAGCAACGGCAAGGTAGCAGCGGGGAGGGGCTTGCGAGCAGTGGGACTGCGTGAGACTGCGTGCGGGTTAGGCGTGGCGATGGCGAGCACGGGTGTAGGCACTGGGCATGGGCGGACGGAGACGACGCGCGGCAGGCGGGGCTGGACGAAGAGGGGTGGCAGAGGTGGAGCGGCTCACGGTCAGGGGAGAGCCGCGGTCGGCGTGGTGGCGGGGCTAGCAGGTCGCGACGGGAGCGCGGGCGCGGCCGGATTGGGTCGAGGTAGAGGCAGGCGCAGCGCGTGCGGGACGGCGCGAGCGCGTGGTGACCATGCGGAGCGGGCGCGTGCGCGCGAGGCGGGACGCGGGGTAGAGGAGAAGGAGGGGGCCTCACAAGGGGTTGCAGGGCACAGGGCAGTGGGGGTTGAGGAGGTCGACGGGGACGACGGCGATGGGGAGGCAGTCCGGCGTGGGAGGCTCCGGGCAGCGGCAGGGTCCGGTGACGGCGTCGGGCAACGGCGGGGTCGCAGCCGTTCGGGCCCCGATCCAGATCGGATCGGAGGGAGGGGCGCGTCATGAGGGGAGAGTGGGGGAAGTGGGGATCGGGTGAGGGTTAGGGTTCGGGGAGGTGGCCTTGTAGGCCAGGGGGTGGCTGGGCCGGCCGGTTGGCTTACTGGGCCGGGTGATCCAGTGGGGGGGGTTGTTTCTTTTCTTTTTCTTACCTTTCTGTTTTTCCTTTTTCTTATTTATTTCCATTTTGTTTTTATTTTACTTTCTTTCAAGTTTACTTTTTACTTAACATTAAAATGATCCCTAAATTAGTAATACCACGAAACCTACTGCCACAAAAGGCTTTATCCCAAAACAATTTAGTTTAGAATTTTATTAATTATAAAAGCATTTAAATATTGGTTTTGCTACTGTTTTATTCATTTTAGATTATTTAAACATTTTATAAAAGTGTGGTTTCTCTAGCATAATTACCTATGCATTATTCGGCTCCACCCGAACATTTAGTTTTTAATATTTGAAAACTTTTATTGTTTGCTTTATTCTAAATTTGAAATTTGAACTGGGTTTCGAACTGACGCGAATTTATCAACAGTAACCGAGGTGACGTGGCATCATTAGCGGAGGTTCACTGTAGCTTAATTATCCAGGCGTCACAATTCTCCTCCGCTACAAGAAATCTCGTCCCGAGATTTAAGAGGGGGAGTAAGGGGGAAGGGATTTGGTTACGACATTCTAACGAGTCTTCTCGGTGTTGGTTGCTTTTCCTGAAGTAGTTGATCCATTACATTGATGTCTTCATTCCTCGGCTTCAGGTCATCATGATGAAGTTGTCGTCCTTCCTTCAGGATCTTCACCGTACTTACGAATGGGGTGAGAAGGGAAAACCCTATAAGGACGGATTCTAACAAGATCGATCATCAGACGGTTAACTCAGGGGAAGAAGCATAAGTATCTCTCGAATTGAAACTTAAGAAGATGTCGAGAGAAAAGTAAGAAGGTACCATGAGAAGTTTCAAACGGATAGGCAAGCGTTCGATGCCTAATCAAAAGATGAAAGGGGTACAGAGCAATGAGAATAAGTATTGCGTCTGATACCCGAATAGATCACTTGGCAGGTGGCCTGTGAGTTAAGAAGTCAAGCGCGAGGAATAACTTTGGAAACCGGGGGGTGTACAGGAGAGTCAGGTTTCGATCCTGTGGAACTGTGGGTTATGGGCCCACCATGTGGGTTAAAAGTAGGAAGGGCGCTGACCTCTTGCCCAGTCATGATAGCAAGGCATGTCAGAGGATACCCTGTCAGTTATGTCAGCAACAACATCGGTACCAAGGGCGAGGGACGAAGAGAACCATTTTCCTGCTCGTTGAACTAGGCAGACCATTAGGCAAAGTTCTCGTCCATCGGTGGCTACCGGAATGTCATCAACAATAGTAATAGGGTCTTTCTGACAGAATTGTACACCGAGGTGTTTACATAAGCAGGAGAATATTACTGCTTAGATCATATAGATCACAAGAAACGTTAAACCAACCAATGGATAGGAAAATATGATTATCAGATTAAATAGAACAATGGAAAGAAAAATGTGTTTAAACACATATTCAAGGGTATATCCTTCCCAAGGACAAGCAGAGCATGATATCCATGTCAGGATATAATGTAGAAAACTCTTTAGGTAGGGGAGAGAAATTTCATGACATTACCCATAATGCGGTGTTTGGATAATTGAGCAGGAAACTTTTAGCATTGGGCTTCAAATGTTCTTGTTGAAAATCGGTATACCATAGACATGCTTCGAGATAGCATTGACATGGTCATCAGGTGAAGATCAGACTTTGGAAACACAAAGGATTCATCGGAAACAACTTATAGGATAAGTCTTACAATTTCCTCATGGAAGAATAGATAACCTTGCTGAAAAGGAATCTATAACAATAGGGCCTCCAGCCAGGTGTGCTAGGCACGACATCACCTTACCGGGTCACATAAAGGCCATTGTTATAACTCTATGAAATATGTTCCAACCATCATATCTGACCGAGATTCAGATCTGATTGGTGTCAGGATACCTCAAACACACGATGCTCTAGGAGAAAAGGTGCGACACAAATTGATGAGATGACATCGAAGATTCTCGGGAAATGAACTATGGAAGCGAGTTCCGAAACAAGAGTTCATCATTAAATCAAGAAGAGGATGAGGAGGTGGCTGATGGACTCAGCGATAATTCAACGAGGTAAAAAGCTGGATTTCCACAATTATGTGGATAAGGAGAAAACATTTGTCAGATCAAATGATATAATGAGGTATGCTCGAGGAAAACATACTCAATTTAAACATTGGTGGAAAGCTGCACCCAAAATATGGGCTTAGGTAGCATGAACAATGTTGGAACGGTGATTCAATAACCAAGAGTCTAAGAATGAACTATTGACCATTAACTCCAAAGCAATAGGACTGCTAGAAGTTTTGAATTCACGCATCATAGTTCAATTGTCGGTATTCAGATTAGAAACAACACGGGGATCAGAAAACTAATGGAGACAGCAAGAAGTATTAGTATATCCAGAATTCTCAAGAGGTGGGGCAATTCTCACAATATCCTTGACATAAAAGATGGTAATACTTAAAGGTAGAACATAACATAAGATGGTTAGCAAGGAGCTCCATAACATGAACAAGTTTGTGATGAAAGGAAGGTAAGGATGTTGTCGATGGTAACTCAAATTACCAAGGAATGAGGATGGCACTTATCATCAAGAATTCCATTGATATCCTGGAAGGAGTCAAAATGTTGATGATGATCACGACAATTTGTTGTCGAGAGGATCCACGAAGAAACAATTGATCAGTGACTGCATCAAGCAAAAGGATTGATGCAGCAAAAGATTATTGGAACCACAGATACGACACAAACCCAGAATCAAGTTTGGTGTTCGAGGTAAAACGATAAGACGACGAAATCGACGTAAACTTAGCTCATCGCCAAATGTTGTGCTCTGGGAATAAGGACCGGGTGGCACAGTTAAAATTTAGCACGATAATGATATAGCCGATCAGGCTAGGAATGACTTGAAGGATTAATAAACTCATAAGCATCGAAGGTTGCTTAGAGTTATTGAATCGGAGTGCGGAATTGATTCACTTATCGGTGTCCTTGAGTGTCTAACAACTAAGAACCCGGGGGATAATTAGAATCGGTGAGAAATAATCCATTGAAGAACTCATAAGAAGTAATATGGTTCTGTGATATTATCGAGATACCACGGGGTAATACTCGAAGGTGGATCATAATAGAGGTTGGAAGGGTGCATTGGTCTGCAAAGGACAAGTGGTTTAACTTGCACGAGAAATGGTATTTAAAGGAGAACATGGTCGGAACAACGATTGCAAAATGCAAGATCCCAGATATAAGATAAACTAATACCAAGGAAATATTTATTTGAAGAGAAGCTTTAATGATGCAATCTACATCGTTTCCATGGGCATGAACACAAAGTTCAAGGTCGACTCCCACTTCTCCAATGCGAGACCATTCATTCACTGCTCTAATAAAAATGATTTCAGTGTGAAAACCTACCGGGTGAATTATTAGAGGAGTATGACCCTTGAAAAGTTTTTGGGTCACACAGATTAAGGAAGGCATAAGGTTCAACCCATCGGGATATCTTAGCAACATATACCACAAGTTCCAAGAGTAAATATCACCAGCTCGAAAAGTAGAGCATGGTTGGCCAAATCAGAGAATAGGATTTACTAATGGCATTATGTATCAGGGAAGAATTCACAAGGCGATTAAATATGAAGGACATTTCCGAATAATAATCCAGCAAAGGATTTGATGGTCGATAGCGGAGCTGATGTGAGCATCGGCACACAACCAATTGAAGAAAGAATGCAAGGGCATCATATTATAGAACATCTGAATGATTCGATGCTTAGATATCAAAGGAATTATGATTTCCAAATCGAAGGATCGGAAGAGGACGCTCTGATCAAGGGTGGATAAGTTCAGTAGACCTAAGGGTACAATTCACGGGAAATAGATTGGTCGAGAACAAGCTCATGTTTACAATGACGTTTGAGCCACAAAGATAATTTAAAAGGATTGCGAGCATTCGCAACATTTTGAACCAACAGACTCAAAATGATAATGACAAGGGATGCCAATATGATTACGAGACTTAAGGGATTAACCATAATGCAAACAAGCAAGAATTCCAAGAGCAATAGGCTGCTCGGGATTTTCGGAAGTTCAAATAGTATTTCGAAGATTTTTGTGAATTACTTGAATCAACTAGGGATGAGCGAATACTCGATAAGTGCAAGAAATTATTCGTAGGGTTATTCAGGTGGAGAAGAACTGCAAGGCAGTAGGCACAAAGTATTCTCGGGGTATCTTGTAATAACAAGATCGACTGGGGCAAGGGAATTGCAAAGTATTCTCGGGATATTTCAGTGCTAGGGAATTGCAAAGGCGACAGGCACAAGGTCTCGAGAGAATATCGGAGAGTATCTTTGAAATCTTCTGGTGCACGGAGCAAATCATCTGGAGTGAGGGGCTCTCCGGGAGGAAGTATTTTCGAGAACCTAAAGTTAGATTTTAGCAAAATCATTTAACCCGAATAGAAGGGAGTTCACAGTCCCAGAGTAAAGGTCGAGGAATAAAAGATCCTACTACCACCCAATGGCGACGTGGGCCCGTAAGCCACACAGCCATGTTAGTAAAAGTTTTTCAATGACTAGACTCGACTTCAGCCAAGGAGTTGGAAAGGGGGATTCCTACAGGCAGTCGGCTCTGATACCAACTTGTGACGCCCCCGATTCAATCGTACACTAATCATACACGCAAACATGTACGATCAAGATTAGGGACTCACGGGAAGATATCACAACACAACTCTAAAAATAAAATAAGTCATACAAGCATCATAATACAAGCCAGGGGCCTCGAGGGCTCGAATACAAGTGCTCGATCATAGACGAGTCAGCGGAAGCAACAATATCTGAGTACAGACATAAGTTAAACAAGTTTGCCTTAAGAAGGCTAGCACAAACTGGGATACAGATCGAAAGAGGCGCAGGCCTCCTGCCTGGGATCCTCCTATACTACTCCTGGTCGTCGTCAGCGGCCTGAACGTAGTAGTAGGCACCTCCGGTGTAGTAGGAGTCTTCGTTGATGGTGGCGTCTGGATCCTGGGCTCCAGCATCTGGTTGCGACAACCAGGTAGAATGGAAAGGGGGAAAAGAGGGAGAGAAGCAACCGTGAGTACTCATCCAAAGTACTCGCAAGCAAGGATCTACACTACATATGCATGGGTATCTGTGTAAAGAGGCAATATCGGTGGGCTGAACTACAGAATGCCAGAATAAGAGGGGGATAGCTAGTCCTGTCGAAGACTACGCTTCTGGCAGCCTCCATCTTGCAGCATGTAGGAGAGAGTAGATGGTGAGTTCACCAAGTATCATCGCATAGCATAATCCTACTCGGCGATCCCCTCGTCGTCGCCCTGTTAGAGAGCGATCACCGGGTTATATCTGGCACTTGGAAGGGTGTGTTTTATTAAGTATCCGGTTCTAGTTGTCATAAGATCAAGGTACAACTCCAAGTCGTCCTGTTACCGAAGATCACGGCTATTCGAATAGATAAACTTCCCTGCAGGGGTGCACCACATTACCCAACACGCTTGATCCCATTTGGCCGGACACACTTTCCTGGGTCATGCCCGGCCTCGGAAGATCACCACGTTGCAGCCCTACCTAGGCACAACAGAGAGGTCAGCACGCCGGTCTAAATCCTATGGCGCAGGGGTCTGGGCCCATCGCCCCTACCTGCACGTTGCGTGGGCGGCCGGAAGAAGAACCAGCCCCCTTAATACAAGAGCAGGCTTACGTTCCAATCCGGCGCGCGCCGCTCAGTCGCTGACGTCACGAAGGCTTTGGCTGATACCACGACGCCGAATGCCCATAACTGTTCCCGCGTAGCTGGTTAGTGCGTATAGGCCAGTGGCCAGACTCAGATCAAATACCAAGATCTCGTTAAGCGTGTTAATTGATGTAACCGCGAATGCTGACCAGGGCCAGGCCCTCCTGTCTCCTAGGCGGTCTCAACCTGCCCTGTCGCTCCGCCACAAAGATCCACCCAGAGGGCCGTCGGGACAAAGGTCCTTTCAGCCCCTAATCCGTGAATCACTCGCGGGTACTCCATCAGCCAACCCGACTTTATTCACCACATGTATCATGTATAAAGTATATAGTATATACCCGTGATCACCTACCGAGTGATCACGACCCGATAGTATAGCACAGCAGACGAACGAGAAGGTAGGGCTACAGATGGAATACTAGCATCCTATACTAAGCATGTAGGATTGCAGGTAAAGCTAACAACAGTAGTAGCAAGGACAGGCTATGCATCAGAATAGGATTAATCGGAAAGCAGTACCATGCTACACTACTCTAATTCAAGCAGTATAGAGAAGAATAGGCGATATCTGGTGATCAAGGGGGTGGGGCTTGCCTGGTTCCTCTGGCAAGAAGGAGGGGTCGTCAACAGCGTAGTGGGTCGGGGCACTAGCAGCGGCGTTGGTCTCGTAGTCTACCGGAGAGAAGAGGGGGAAGAAACATTGAATACAATGCAAACAAATGCATAACGATGCATGACAAAGCAAGCAGCGGTGTTAGGTGTGCCCTAACGCGGTAAGAGGCGATACCGGCGAAGGGGGGGAACATCCGGGAAAGTATCCCCGGTGTTTCGCGTTTTCGGACAGATGTATCGGAGGGGGAAAGTTGCATGTTCGATATTCTAGGGGTGTGTGGCGGACGAACGGGCTGCGTATCCCCATGTCTGAGCATCTTGTTGTTCTGAGCAACTTTCTTGTAGAAAGTATTTTCATCTGAGCTACGGTTTATTTTATATGATTTTCTAAAGTTTTAAATCATTTTTAGAATTTACTTTTTTTTAAATCAACATTATCCAGAATAGTGCATGCTCACATCATCATGACGTCGGCATGACGTCAGCAGTCAACAGGGCGTTGACTGGGTCAAACTGACGTGCGGGACCCACTTGTCATAGTCTGTTTAGGTTAATTAGAATTTAGCTAAACTAATTACTGTTTAATTAAACTAACTAATTAATTAGAGTAATTAAACATGATTAATTAACTTAATTAATTAATAATTTTTATTAATTCATTTTTATTTTTTTATTAAAAATGTTCTGGGCGGGGCCCGACCGTCAATGGGCCAGAGGGCCCTAACGGCCACGGGCGCTGGCGGGCAGCGGGCGAAGCCCCATGAGCGCGCGGGCGCTGGCGGGCAGCGGGCGAAGCCCCATGAGCGCGCGGGCGCTGGCGGGCGCCACGCCCGAACGGGCAAAATCGGGGCGCGGGCGAGTGGCCCGTCGGAGTGCAGCCACGACGAGCCGGCCGCGGACGGCGCCGACGAAGGGCGGCGGGTCGGCGATGCTGGGCAACGGCGAGGACACGACGAGGAGGGCCGCAGAGCTGCGGCTTTAGAGGCGGCAGCAAACGAGGCGAGCACCGGCGGCAGGGCGAGAGCGAGGCGACCAGGATTCGGGCACGCGCGCGGCAGCAACCGGGGCGGTGTGGAGCGCGAGCAGCGGCAGGGTAGCAGCGGGGAGGGGCTTGCGAGCAGCGGGGCCGCACGAGACCGCGTGCGGGTTAGGCGTGGCGATGGCGAGCGAGGGTGTAGGCACTGGGTGTGGGCGGACGGAGACGACGCGCGGCAGGCGGGGCTGGACGGAGAGGGGTGGCAGAGGAGGAGCGGCTCACGATCAGGGGAGAGCCGCGGTCGGCGTGGTGGCGGGGCTAGTTGGCCGCGACGGGAGCGCGGGCGCGGCCGGAGTGGGTCGAGGTAGAGGCGGGCGCAGCACGTGCGGGACGGGACAGCGCGGGCGCGCGGTGACCGTGCGGAGCGGGCGCGTGCGCGCGAGGCGGGACGCGGGGTAGAGGAGAAGGAGGGGGCCTCACAAGGGGTTGCAGGGCACATGGCAGTGGGGGTTGAGGAGGTGGACGGGGACGACGGCGATGGGGAGGCAGTCCGGCGAGGGAGGCTCCGGGCAGCGGCAGGGTCCGGTGACGGCGTCGGGCAACGGCGGGGTCGCAGCCGTTCGGGCCCCGATCCAGATCGGATCGGGGGGGAGGGGGGCGCGTCGTGAGGGGAGAGTGGGGGAAGTGGGGATCATGTGAGGGTTAGGGTTCGGGGAGGTGGCCTTGTAGGCCAGGGGGTGGCTGGGCCGGCCGGTTGGCTAACTGGGTCGGGTGGTCCAATGGGGGGGTTGTTTCTTTTCTTTTTCTTACCTTTCTGTTTTTCCTTGTTCTTATTTATTTCCTTTTTGTTTTTATTTTACTTTCTTTTAAGTTTACTTTTTTACTTAATATTAAAATGATCCCTAAATTAGTAATACCACGAAACCCACTGCCACAAAAGGCTTTATCCCAAAACAATTTAGTTTAGAATTTTATTAATTATAAAAGCATTTAAATATTGGTTTTGCTACTGTTTTATAAACATTTTATAAAAGTGTGGTTTCTCCACCATAATTACCTATGCATTATTCGGCTCCACCCGAACATTTAGTTTTTAATATTTGAAAACTTTTATTGTTTGCCTTTATTCTAAATTTGAAATTTGAACTGGGTTTCGTACTGACGCGAGTTTATCAACAGTAACCGAGGTGGCGTGGCATCATTAGCGGAGGTTCACTGTAGCTTAATTATCCGGGCGTCACAAATTCTCTCTATAGATTTGATGAAGGTGATATTCCTCGTTATAAGTCTGCTAGCCAATGCTTAGATGAGTTTGATAATTTTATTGTGAAACAAGAAAACTTCAATGCTTATGTTGGTAGACAACTGAAACACAATTCTTATATGATTGAACACTTGAGTGATTATATGTCTAGAGTTAAAGGTGAACTTAAACTCATTAGTAAACATGCCTCTATGGTTACCACTCAAGTAGAACAAGTACTTAAAGCTCAGAATGATTTGCTCAATGAATTGAATAGTAAGAATAATGACTTTGCTGTTAGAGTTGCAACTAGAGGAGGTAAAGTGACTCAGGAACCTTTGTATCCTGAGGGCCACCCTAATAGAATTGAGCAGGATTCTCGAAGAAATAATGTTGATGCACCTAGTCCTTCTAAGAAGAAGAAAAAGAAAAATGATAGGACTTTCCATGCTTCTAGTGAACCTGTTATAGACACACCTGAGAATCCTAATGATATTTCTATTTCTGATGCTGAAACACTATCTGATAATGAACACGAACCTAGTGATAATGTTAATGATGATGTTCATGTTGATGTTCAACCTAGCAATAATAATGATGTAGAAATTGAACCTGCTGTTGATCTTGATAGCCCACAATCAAAGAATCAACGTCATGATAAGAAAGACTTTGTTGCTAGGAAGCATGGTAAAGAACGAGAGCCATGGGTTCAGAAACCCATGCCTTTTCCTCCCAAACCATGCAAGAAAAAGGATGATGAGGATTTTGAGCGCTTTGCTGAAATGATTAGACCTATCTTTTTGTGATGCGATTAACTGACATGCTCAAAATGAATCCTTATGCTAAGTACATGAAAGAAATTGTTACTAATAAAAGAAAGATACCGGAAGCTGAAACTTCCACCATCCTTGCTAATTATACTTTCAAGGGTGGAATACCAAAGAAACTTGGAGATCCAGGAGTACCCACTATACCATGCTCCATTAAAAGAAATTATGTTAGAACTGCTTTGTGTGATCTTGGAGCCGGTGTTAGTGTTATGCCTCTCTCTTTATATCGTAGACTTGATTTGAATATGTTGACACCTATTGAAATATCTTTGCAAATGGCCGATAAATCCACTGCTATACCTGTCGGTATTTGTGAGGATGTGCATGTTGTGGTTGCAAACGTTACTATTTTAACAGACTTTGTTATTCTTGATATTCTCGAGGACGATAGTATGTCTATTATTCTTGGAAGACCCTTTTTGAATACTGCAGGGGCTGTTATTGATTGCAACAAAGGCAATGTCACTTTTCATGTTAATGGTAATGAGCATACGGTACACTTTCCGAGGAAACAACCTCAAGTTCATAGTATAAACTCTATTGGAAAAATTCCATCGATTATTATTGGAGGCTTTGTAATTCCTCTTCCTACTGTCAAAAAGAGATATGATATTCTTATTATTGGGGATGTGCATATCCCCATTGAGGTAACTTAGTGCTATTAAAAAATTCTCCAGTTTCATGCAATTCGGAATGAGTTTGTTAACAAGACCTGATCAACCTTGTTAGTAGATTCCTTTTGATGAGCATGAGATGGATGAAGTTAGAAAGCACAACTCTGTGTACCCTCCTTTTACTTTCTGTTATTTAGTTAAAATAAAGTAAAATTAGTATTTTCTATCTATTTTCTGAATTATCCGTGCAATAAAAAATACCCCGAAAATAAAAGTTCTCCAAATGCCCCGAAATTGAAATATGATTTTTTTTCTAGAATATTTGAGAATATCTGGCACTGAGAACACAGCAGGGGGAGCTGGCACCTGGCCACGAGGGTCCAGGGCACGCCCACCCCCTGGGCGCGCCCCCTGCCTCGTGGGCCCATGGTGGCTCCCCTCCATTTATTCCAGCCACCACACACTTCTTCTTCTTCCCAAAAAAAAATCGCCAACCAGCTCAAGCACGAGTTCTAGCTCATTTTGCTGCGATTTTCGATCTCCTAGCTCAAAGCACCTCTCACAAAACTGCTTTGGGGGATTGTTCCTTGGTATGTGACTCCTCCAATGGTCCAATTAGTTTTTGTTCTAGTGCTTTATTCATTGCTAATTTTTGCTGCTTAGGTGACCAGGTTCTTGAGCTTGCATGTCAAATTTGTTTGGTCCCAAGTAGTTCTAATGCATGATATAGGCTCTAGGCACTTGTAGGAGTAGTTGCTATCAATTTTATTGAGTTTGGTTCACTTTTATTTGAAGTTACTAAATTTTCAGAAATTTTTCAGAGGAAGAAATATGTTTAGGATAATGTACCGAGGTGGTTCTTCAAGGAAGCAAGGACCCAGGCTCGCAATGTGCGATGCTGACGATGGACCACCGAGTGAAGCTCAAGTGCGGGCTTGTGAATGGCCTTCAGAAGACTTTATGGATCGAGCGGGAATCAAGGAAGAATTTAACGCATATGTGCGTAACGCTGATCTTGTGAGCTTCGAGGCAGATAAGTGTCGTCAGTACCACTATCTCACTGATTCCTTTGTGAGAAGGTTTGAATTTTCATCTTCACGCAATTCTCAAACTGTCCTGTTTGATCTTTAATTCTTATACCACGGACTTAGAGGATTTTACCACTGCTTGCAAACTTCCACAATGGGGTAGCACTAGTGAGCCCCGCAAATCTGAGTTTAGAGTTTTTTTGCTAACATAACTGTGGGGAGTCTAGAGATATAACACAAGCTATCATAGGGAGCATTCATTTTCCTTCTATACATTATTTTGCTATCTTCATAGGTAGGTGCATAAATGGTAAGCATGAAGCCTGTCACATGTGTGTCCCTGACCTCAGTGTTCCCAGGAGTGTTGTATTAGGAGATAAACATTATAATTTGGGAGCCATTGTTGCACGTAGGTTGCATAACAATAGATTTAATGGAGATTTCTTTGGTGGAATTTATGCAACCCGTTTAGCTAATTTTCTTGGTGTACCCATACGTGAAGATGATATTGAGTTGCCTCCTATTTATTTAGATTATGAGGCTATGGTTCGTCATCGTTTTGTTGAGAGGAACGATCAGTTCCTCCAGTACCGACTAATCTTTGACAGATGACGCACCTATCACGTCGCTCTTCCTGCTCCTGCTTTCTTTGACTTTTCAGGAAAAGGGGAGATATTTCATAACCAGGGAGGATGTAACGCCCGGATAATCATGCGACAGTAATCCCACACTAATCATGCCACGTCACCTCTGTTACTGTTGCTAACCTCACAATGATTCGAAACCGTTCCAAAATTTAAATTCTAAATAGTGGCAAACACCCAAAGTTTTCAAAAGTCAAAACAAAAATGTTTGGTGGGTGCCAGATAAGGCATAGTTAATTATGGTGAAGTAAACACATTTTTAGAAAATGCCTAAATATTTTAAAATGATGTAAAACAGAAAAGAAAATAAATAAAAAGAAAAGAAAGCTAAAAAAAGGGAAAAGGAGAACCCCCCCCACTGGGCCGTGGCCCAACTTGGCCGTACGGCCTCGGCCCACCAGGCCCCCACCTAGGCCGGCCCACCCCGCCGCCATAACCTCCCCCACTCCTCCCCAGTACCCCACCGACACTCCCCCCCCCCACGAAATATCTCCCCCCTCTCCCCCGATTTGGATCGGGATCGAGGAGGAGACCACCGCGCCCCGCGACGACCGCCGACGCCTGGACCTCGCCGGCCTGCCTCCTCGTCCCCGCCGGCCTGCTTCTCCTCGTCGCCGTCGTCCCCGTCCCCCACCTCGAGCCCCGCTGCCCAGTTCCCTGCAACCCCTGTGAGCGCCACCCTCATCTTCCTCTCTGACCCCACGTCGGAGTCGTCCTCGACGGGACTCGCTCGCCCGCGTGCTCCCGCAGCTCCACCCGAGCCCTACGCCGTGCCCCGCTTCCTCCCCTCTCCCTCGCGCCTGCCCGCCTTCCCGTGCTGCGTGCACGCTCGTCACCCGCGACCACCGCACGCCTGCGCCCCGTGCACGCCCGTCGCCGCGTTGTCCCGCTGCTCCCTCGTCCACCCCGGCCTCGCTGTCCTTGCCGCGCTCGACGCCCGCCAGCGCTGTTCGCGCCTCGCGCGTGGCCGCCCCCTGCTCACCCCGCGCCCCCTTCGCTCCCCCGCTCTCCCTCTACGCGCGCGCACGCGCTCGCGCCCTTCTGGCTCGGCCACGGCCCTCCCCCTCCACGCGCGGCCGTGCCCACCGCCGGCAGGCTGTCCTGGCCACTGGCCTCGCCCGCTCCGCACCTGCGCGCCGCGCCCGCGCCCGCCTGTGGCCCCTGGGCCACTGCCAGGTGGGGCCTCACGCCCCTGAGCCACTGCCCCTGGGCCCGAACCCCCTAGGGCCAATGACAGATGGGCCCCACGCCCAGAGAACGTTAAAAAAATAAAAAAAATAAAACAAATAATAAAAATAAATTTAATTAATTAACTAACTAAATTAATTAAGTTAATTAATCCTGTTTAAATTAATCTAATTAATTGGTTAATTTAATTAAACAGTAGTTAATTAGCTAACAGTCCCTCACAGGTGGGACCCACCTGTCAGGTTGACCAGGTCAACGGTCAACGTTGACTGCTGACGTCATGCTGATGCATTAATTAAATTTCGAATTAAATTAATTTATTAAATTCTAAAAATGATTTAAATCTTTAAAATTTAATATAATATAAACCGTAGCTCGGAAGGAAAAACTTTGTACATGAAAGTTGCTCAGAACGACGAGACGAATCCGAATACGCAGTCCGTTTGTCAGCCACCCGTTCCTAGCATAGCGAACATGGAACTTTCCCCCTCCGGTCCGTTTGTCCGAAAACGCGAAACATCGGGAATACTTTCCCGGATGTTCCCCCCTTCGTCGGTACCACCTACTGCCGTGTTAGGGCACACCTAGCACCGCTCATTGTCATGTCACGCATCGTCATGCTTATGTTTGCATTGTATTTACTGTTTCTTCCCCCCTCTTCTCTCCGGTAGACTACGAGACCGACGCTGCTGCTGCCCAGTTCGACTACGGAGTTGACGACCCCTCCTACTTGCCAGAGCAACCAGGCAAGCCCCCCCCCCTTGATCACCAGATATCGCCTATTCTTCTCTATACTGCTTGCATTAGAGTAGTGTAGCATGTTACTGCTTTCCATTTATCCTATCCTGAGGCATAGCCTGTCCTTGCTTCTACTGTTGTTACCTTTACCTGCAATCCTACATGCTTAGTATAGGATGCTAGTTTTCCATCAGTGGCCCTACATTCTTGTCCGTCTGCTGTGCTATACTATCGGGCCGTGATCACTTGGGCGGTGATCACGGGTATATACTTATATACTATATACATGACACATGTGATGACTAAAGTCGGGTCGGCTCGTAGGAGTACCCGCAAGTGGATCTTTGTGGCGGAGCGACAGGGCAGGTTGAGACCGCCTAGGTGAGAGGTGGGCCTGGCCCTGGACGGCGTCCGCGGTTACTTCGACATAACACGCTTAACGAGTTCTTGGTATTTGATCTGAGTCTGGCCATTTGGTCTATACGCACTAACCAGCTACGCGGGAACAGTTATGGGCACTCGACGTCGTGGTATCAGCCGAAGCTCTTTTGACGTCAGCGACGGAGCGGCGCGCGCCGGATTGGACTGGAACGCCACTAGGCTAGGTCTGCTTCCGGCCGCCCTCGCAACGTGCAGGTGTGCAATGGGCGATGGGCCCAGACCCCTGCGTGCATAGGGTTTAGACCGGCGTGTTGACCTCTCTGTTGAGCCTAGGTGGGGCTGCGACGTGTTGATCTTCCGAGGTCGGGCATGACCCAGGAAAGTGCGTCCGGCCAAATGGGATCGAGCGTGTTGGGTTATGTGGTGCACCCCTGCAGGGAAGTTTATCTATTCGAATAGCCGTGTCCCTCGGTAAAAGGACGACCCGGAGTTGTACCTTGACCTTATGACAACTAGAACCGGATACTGAATAAAATACACCCTTCCAAGTGCCAGATACAACCCGGTGATCGCTCTCTAACAGGGCGACGAGGAGGGTATCGCCGGGTAGGATTATGCTATGCGATGCTACTTGGAGGACTTCAATCTACTCTCTTCTACATGTTGCAAGATGGAGATGGCCAGAAGCATAGTCTTCGACAGGATTAGCTATCCCCCTCTTATCCTAGCATTCTGCAGTTCAATCCACTGATATGGCCTTTTACACATATACCCATGAATATGTAGTGTAGCTCCTTGCTTGCGAGTACTTTGGATGAGTACTCACGGTTGCTTCTCTCCCTCTTTTCCCCCTTTCCTTCTACCTGGTTGTCGCTACCAGATGCTGGAGTGCAGGAGCCAGACGCCACCGTCGATGACGACTCCTACGACACTGGAGGTGCCTACTACTACGTGCAGCCCGCTGACGACGACCAGGAGTAGTTAGGAGGATCCCAGGCAGGAGGCCTGCGCCTCGTTCGATCTGTATCCCAGTTTGTGCTAGCCTTCTTAAGGCAAACTTGTTTAACTTATGTCTGTACTCAGATATTGTTGCTTCCGCTGACTCGTCTATGATCGAGCACTTGTATTCGAGCCCTCGAGGCCCCTGGCTTGTATTATGATGCTTGTATGACTTATTTATGTTTTAGAGTTGTGTTGTGATATCTTCCCGTGAGTCCCTGATCTTGATCGTACACATTTGCGTGCATGATTAGTGTACGGTCAAACCGGGGGCGTCACAAGTTGGTATCAGAGCCGACTGCCTGTAGGAATCCCCCTTTCCACACTCCTTGGCCGAAGTCGAGTCTAGACATTACAAAACTTTTACTAACATGGCTGTGTGTCTTACGGGCCCACGTCGCCATTGGGTGGTACTAGGATCTTTTACTCCTCGACCTTTACTCTGGGACTCTGAACTCTCTTCTACTCGGGTTAAACGAATTTGCTAACTCTAACACTAGGATCCCGTGACCGCATTCACCCCAAAGTTGGATAAGCCATAGTTGTTTCTTAGAATAGTATTTTGAACAATTCACACACTGTCATTTGACTCCTTTGAAACGTCTTTGCTTTCAGATGGAACCCACGAGGCAGGTCGTGCGCCACACGACGGCCATTGGTGCCTCGGGATCACCTGCTGTGCTAGCTGAGATGATGACCTATCTGGGTTATCGCTGGCACCCTGAGTACACCGTCTACGAGGAGTACCAGGACTTTAACCAGGAGCAGTACCGTGCCATCGTCCACCTCTACTCGCGGGAGTATGACTCCACTACTGTGCTGCACACCGCTCATGGTGTTGGTGTGACCATCGATATGGCTGTCCACGATGCTGCTTATGCTGCTCTGACACGTCTTCGTGGAGAGTATCGAGAGTTGGACACCTCCCCTTTCAGGCACATTGCTATCGCATCTGATGTTGGTGCGGAGGGATACTATACTGCTGCCTACTCCACTGTCACCCGAGAGCCCTTCTACCATCAGAACCTGGTTCTGCATGCTGATGGGCTGGATCGAGCTAACCGAGCTCTTCGCCACGATTTGTACACCACCCGTCAGCACCTTTACCGTGCTCTGACGCTGTTGCACCCCTTTGTCCGATCTAGGGAGCTGCCCCGTTCTGCGATCTACCCAGCCAGGACTGTGATGCCCCAGGGTGTCGGCTGGCCAGATGTGGGAGGCCACTCTCCCGCACTTGGACCTCTTCTGCCACCTGAGCGTCAGGTTCTGCACCAGAGTATTCGCGGACCCCAGGTTGCTGACGTGGAGTTCCCGATGCGACACTACCAGCTTTCAGGCTACACCTACCTCCACAGTACCTCTTGGGACTGATGTAGGCTTGCTTGTTAGTGTTAGATGCATTCGCCGCGAGCCTGTGTGCCGCCTATGTTGTTTTAGTCTATGTACTGAACTCTGTGTACTGAACTCTATGCATGACCCCATTTGTAAGTTATGCCGACTACTATGTAGTAGCTATCGTGCTCCTTTCATTATGCATGTTTCATCATGAATGATCCTTGTCTTTGCAAATTTCTCAATGTTGAACCCCTGTTATATATTAGCAGGATGGTTAGACCAGGTGGTCGTGGTAGTGGTGGCAATGCCCACCACCACCTGAGTACATGGATGGTATGATCCAACAGTTCGAACTGAACCGCCAATTCATGGAAAATATGATGGCTCAGTTTCCTCGCCCCAATATGGACCAGCAACCAACCCCAGTAACTCTGCAGGATTTCATGCGCCTGAACCCAACTGTGTACCGCAGCTCAACTCAGCCTCTGGATGCTGATGACTGGCTCCGTGACATCACCCATGAGATGGAGTCTGCCAATGTAGCTCCTGCCAGCTATGTCACCTTTGCTTCCTTCTTCCTGAAGGGACCCGCAGCTCAATGGTGGGACAGCCACAGGCATACTCTGCCAGCTGGAACAATCATCACCTGGCCAGACTTCCAAGCTGCTTTCCGTGCCCGCTTCATTCCTCAGGGAGTCATGGACCGGAAGAAGCGTGAGTTCCGCAACCTCACCCAAGGCAACAAAACTGTTGAAGCTTATCAGCGGGAGTTTCTGGACTTGTCTCGCTATACTGAAGAGGACATTGCAACTGATGCACGCAGACAGGAGAAGTTCAGTGATGGCCTTCAAGCTGACATCAAGCTCGCACTTCTAGTGCATGACTTTGCTGATTTTGCCACCCTGGTGAACAAGGCCATCAATGTCGAAACTGGTCTGCAGGAATACCAGAGCTCTCACAGGCGCAACCGTGACACGGGCTCATCTTCGGGCCCGCCCTCACAGAAGCGTAAGATATGGATCCCGAACAACATGTACCGTCCAAATGCATCTGCCCCAAGGCAGACCTATGCTGCATCTCGTCTGCCCCCACCACCATCTAGGCAGTCAAGACTTCCAGCTCCACCACCCCAAGCTCCTGTTCCCACTCCCAATAATGGTTTGTGCTTCAGGTGTGGTCAACCAGGACACCGTTCTAGAGAATGCAACCAGAATCAGAATCAACTAGCCCTTCCAGCAACTGGCCATGGAAGCAACCAGCCCCGCAGCAACAAGGCCAAGTCTTATGGTCGTGTTCATGCCAACCACGTTGATCTCAACGAAGCTCAAGACCAGCCTGCTACTGTGATGGGTACACTCCTCGTAAATTCAGTACCAGCATCCGTTTTATTTGATACAGGTGCATCGCATTCATTCATGTCAGAAGATTTTGCATTCATGCATGGCATTAGAAGCGAAGACATGAATGCTTCACTATTAGTACACACCCCTGCGGGCCAATGTCGAACCTCCATGATTTGCAACGACGTCCCCATTGAAATCGAAGGACTGGAATTTCTTGTCTCTCCCATCGTACTGAAGTCCTGTAGCATTGATCTCATTCCGGGAATGAATTGGTTAAAAGCGCATACTGCTTCAATCGTTTGCACCACTAAGACCGTCCATCTGCTACACCCTTCAGATGAAATAGTTACTTACCAACCTCATCTGGTGCAAAATGCCGAGGCAAGGCTCTATGAATTGAATGCATTGAACGCTGCACCACTCGAGCGCATTGAAAACATTCCCGTCGTGCGTGAATTCCTCGACGTCTTCCCTGAAGAACTTCCAGGGATTCCCCCTGCTAGAGCTGTCGAATTCATCATCGACTTGAAACCAGGCACCACTCCTATAGCCAAGCGACCCTACAAGATGCCGCCGCATGAACTCCTTGAGCTTAAGGAGGAAATCGACAAATCTCTTCGCAAAGGATTCATTCACCCAAGTTGCTCTCCTTGGGGAGCACCTTCTCTCTTTGTCAAGAAGAAGGATGGGACAAACCGATTAGTTCAAGACTACCGTCCTATAAACCAAGCTACCATTCAGAATAAATACCCTCTTCCTCGGATCAATGACCTGTATGATCAACTGGCGGGTTCGTCAGTGTTCTCTAAGCTCGACTTGAGGTTGGGCTACCACCAGATCCGTGTTCGCGAAGAGGATATCCCAAAGACCGCCTTCATGACTCGCTATGGTTCATACGAGTACAACGTCATGTCTTTCGCTTTAACCAATGCTCCAGCCACCTTCTCTCGTCTGATGAACTATATATTCATGGATTACCTCGACAAGTTGGTCGTGGTTTATCTGGATGATATCCTGGTATTTTCCAAGAACGAAGAAGAACATGCTGAACATCTTCGACTTGTGCTGGAAAAGCTACGAGAGCATCAACTATATGCCAAGTTCTCCAAATGTGAATTCTGGCTACCCGAAGTAACCTATCTTGGGCATGTCATCTCTAAGGATGGTATTGCCGTCAACCCTGAACGAGTCCAGGCTATCCTTGATTGGACTCCTCCCAAGAACGTTAAGCAAGTCAGAAGTTTTCTCGGTCTCGCCAGCTATTGCCGTCGATTCATCGAGAAGTTCTCCAAGATCGCCAGGCCTCTGACTAACCTGTTGCATAAGGGCGTCAAGTTCCAATGGACAGACAAATGTCAGGAAAGTTTCCAGGCACTCAAAGACAAGTTGACTTCTGCCCCAGTTCTAGCTCCACCTGATACTAAGAAGGACTTCGTCATTTACTGCGACGCTTCCCGTCAAGGATTAGGCTGTGTCCTAATGCAAGACCGCAAAGTGATTGCTTATGCCTCTCGGCAATTGCGCCCTCACGAAGAGAACTACCCAGTTCACGACCTCGAACTTGCTGCTGTCATTCATGCGCTGAAACAGTGGCGACATTACCTTCTCGGTAATCGTTGCGAGATCTTCACTGACCACCAAAGTCTGAAGTATCTGTTTACTCAGCCAGACCTGAACCTCCGTCAGCAGAGATGGATGGAGCTTGTTGCAGACTTTGACTTGGGTATTTCCTATATGCCAGGCAAGGCTAATGTAATGGCTGATGCCTTGAGTCGCAAGTCTTACTGCAACCACCTCCAGGTTCACAAAGTTCAGCCCTCGCTTGTTGAAGAATTCAGGAAGCTGAACCTCCATATTGTTCCTCCGGGTGCACTCGCTCCCCCTCCTAAGGAGTTTCGCAAGATGAACCTCCGTGTTGTTTCCCAGGGTTCCCTCAATACCCTGGCCGTCGAACCAGATCTCTTGGACTCCATCAAGAGAATACAGAGATATGACTCTGAAGCGCACAAGATTAAGCGCTACCTCGCAGAAGGAAAGCCCTCATTCTTCACTATTGCTGAAGATGGCACTTTGTACTTCAAGGGCCGCCTAGTGGTGCCATGTGCAGAGAAAAACCTGGATATGACTCAGGAAGTTATGAAAGAAGCTCATGATACGCCTCTATGTATCCATCCTGGTAGTACAAAGATGTACCAAGACATCCGTCAGAGATTCTGGTGGTCTAATATGAAGCAAGACATTGCTCGTTATGTTGCTGAGTGTGACGTTTGCCGTCGTATCAAAGCAGAACATCAAAGGCCTGCTGGAACTCTGCAACCTATCTCTATTCCTGAATGGAAATGGGACCATGTTGAGATGGACTTCGTCACTGGATTTCCCAAATCACAGAAAGGTAATGATGCTATTCTTGTCGTCATTGACCGGCTTTCCAAAGTTGCACATTTCCTGGCGGTCAAAGAAACGATCACTGCTAGTCAGCTGGCAACGCTCTATATGTCCAGGATTGTTTCACTCCATGGTATTCCATTGGTTATCAGCTCAGACCGTGGCAGCTTATTCACTTCAAGATTCTGGGCAAGTTTCCAAGAAGCTATGGGAACTCATCTGTCATTCAGTACTGCGTTTCATCCTCAGTCGCAAGGGCAAGTTGAACGCGTCAACCAAGTTCTCGAAGACATGCTTCGAGCTTGTGTTATTTCCTTCGGCAAGAAATGGGAGGAATCTCTCCCGTATGCTGAGTTCTCTTATAATAATAGCTATCAAGCTAGTCTGAAGATGGCCCCCTTCGAAGTGTTATATGGACGAAAGTGCCGAACCCCTCTGAACTGGTCAGAAACTGGGGAACGTCCACTCTTCGGTCCGGATATTATCCAACATGCCGAAGAACAAGTCCGCATTATTCGTGAGAATCTCAAGACTGCTCAGTCACGTCAGAAGAGTCAGTATGACCGTCATCATAAAGACATGGTCTATCAACCTGGCGAAAAGGCTTATCTTCGAGTCACACCAATGAAGGGTGCTCACCGCTTTGGAATCAAGGGCAAACTAGCTCCTCGATATATTGGCCCATTCACTATTCTCGAAAGGCGTCGAAAAGTGGCATACCAACTGGAGCTTCCGCCGAACCTTTCTCAGGTTCACGATGTGTTCCATGTGTCACAGCTCCGCCGTTGCTTCAAGGACCCAATCCGAGCAGTGGATCATGAAGTGCTCGAATTGCAGCAGGACCTCTCCTATAAGGAGCATCCGGTCCGCATTCTCGACCAAGCTGAACGCCGCACACGTCAGAAGGCGATCAAGTTTCTCAAAGTCCAGTGGTCGCACCATTCTGAAGATGAGGCCACTTGGGAACGCGAGGATCGCCTGCGTGATGAATACCCCGCACTGTTTCCATCTACCTCCTAAATCTCGGGACGAGATTTCTTGTAGTGGAGGAGATTTGTAATGCCCGGATAATCATGCTACAGTAATCCCACGCTAATCATCCACGTCACCTCTGTTACTGTTGCTAACCTCACAATGATTCGAAACCGTTCCAAAATTTAAATTCTAAATAGTGGCAAACACCCAAAGTTTTCAAAAGTCAAAACAAAAATGTTCGGTGGGTGCCAGATAAGGCATAGTTAATTATGGTGAAGTAAACACATTTTTAGAAAATGCCTAAATATTTTAAAATGATGTAAAACAGAAAAGAAAATAAATAAAAATAAAAGAAAGCTAAAAAAAGGGAAAAGGAGCCCCCCCCCACTGGGCCGTGGCCCAACTTGGCCGAACGGCCTCGGCCCACCAGGCCACCACCTAGGCCGGCCCACCCCGCCGCCATAACCTCCCCCACTCCCCCCAGTACCCCACCGACACTCCCCCCCCCACGAAATATCTCCCCCCTCTCCCCCGATTTGGATCGGGATCGAGGAGGAGACCACCGCGCCCCGCGACGACCGCCGACGCCTGGACCTCGCCGTAGCGCGTCCTCGCCGGCCTGCCTCCTCCTCCCCACCGGCCTGCTTCTCCTCGTCGCCGTCGTCCCCGTCCCCCACCTCGAGCCCCGCTGCCCAGCCCCCTGCAACCCCTGTGAGCGCCACCCTCATCTTCCTCTTTGACCCCACGCCGGAGTCGTCCTCGACGGGGACTCGCTCGCCCGCGTGCTCCCGTAGCTCCACCCGAGCCCTACGTCGTGCCCCGCTTCCTCCCCTCTCCCTCGCACCTGCCCGCCTTCCCGTGCTGCGCGCGCACTCGTCGTCGCGACCACCGCACGCCTGCGCCCCGTGCACGCCCGTCGCCGCGTTGTCCCGCTGCTCCCTCGTCCACCCGGCCTCGCCGTCCTTGCCGCGCTCGACGCCGCGCGCCGTTCGCGCCCTCGCGCTTGGCCGCCCCCTGCTCACCCCGCGCCCCCTTCGCTCCCCCCGCTCTCCTCTCTACGCGCGCACGCGCTCGCGCCCTTCTGGCTCGGCCACGGCCCATCCCCCTCCACGCGCGGCCGTGCCCGCCGCCGGCAGGCCGTCCTGGCCACTGGCCTCGCCCGAGCCGCACACGCGCGCCGCGCCCGCGCCCGCCTGTGGCCCCTGGGCCACTGCCAGGTGGGGCCTCGCGCCCCTGAGCCACTGCCCCTGGGCCCGAACCCCCTAGGGCCAATGACAGATGGGCCCCACGCCCAGAGAACGCTAAAAATATATAAATAAAACAAATAATAAAAATAAATTTAATTAATTAATTAATTAACTAAATTAATTAAGTTAATTAATCCTGTTTAAATTAATCTAATTAATTAGTTAATTTAATTAAACATTAGTTAATTAGCTAACAGTCCCTGACAGGTGGGACCCACCAGTCAGGTTGACCAGGTCAACGGTCAACGTTGACTGCTGACGTCATGCTGATGTCATGCTGATGCATTAATTAAATTTCAAATTAAATTAATTTATTAAATTCTAAAAATGATTTAAATCTTTAAAATTTAATATAATATAAACCGTAGCTCGGATGGAAAAACTTTGTACATGAAAGTTGCTCAGAACGACGAGACGAATCCGAATACGCAGTCCGTTTGTCAGCCACCCGTTCCTAGCATAGCGAACATGGAACTTTCCCCCTCCGGTCCGTCTGTCCAAAAACGCGAAACATCGGGAATACTTTCCCGGATGTTCCCCCCCTTCGCCGGTACCACCTACTGCCGCGTTAGGGCACACCTAGCACCGCTCATTGTCATGTCACGCATCGTCATGCTTATGTTTGCATTGTATTTACTGTTTCTTCCCCCCTCTTCTCTCCGGTAGACTACGAGACGGACGCTGCTGCTGCCCAGTTCGACTACGGAGTTGACGACCCCTCCTACTTGCCAGAGCAACCAGGCAAGCCCCCCCCCTTGATCACCAGATATCGCCTATTCTTCTCTATACTGCTTGCATTAGAGTAGTGTAGCATGTTACTGCTTTCCGTTAATCCTATCCTGATGCATAGCCTGTCCTTGCTTCTATTGTTGTTACCTTTACCTGCAATCCTACATGCTTAGTATAGGATGCTAGTTTTCCATCAGTGGCCCTACATTCTTGTCCGTCTACTGTGCTATACTATCGGGCCGTGATCACTTGGGCGGTGATCACGGGTATATACTTATATACTATATACATGACACATGTGATGACTAAAGTCGGGTCGGTTCGTAGGAGTACCCGCAAGTGGATCTTTGTGGCGGAGCGACAGGGCAGGTTGAGACCGCCTAGGTGAGAGGTGGGCCTGGCCCTGGACGGCGTCCGCGGTTACTTCGACATAACACGCTTAATGAGTTCTTGGTATTTGATCTGAGTCTGGCCATTTGGTCTATACGCACTAACCAGCTACGCGGGAACAGTTATGGGCACTCGACGTCGTGGTATCAGCCGAAGCTCTTTTGACGTCAGCGACTGGAGCGGCGCGCGCCGGATTGGACTGGAACGCTAATAGGCTAGGTCTGCTTCCGGCCGCCCTCGCAACGTGCAGGTGTGCAATGGGCGATGGGCCCAGACCCCTGCGCGCATAGGGTTTAGACCGGCGTGTTGACCTCTCTGTTGAGCCTAGGTGGGGCTGCGACTTGTTGATCTTCCGAGGCCGGGCATGACCCAGGAAAGTGTGTCCGGCCAAATGGGATCGAGCGTGTTGGGTTATGTGGTGCACCCCTGCAGGGAAGTTTATCTATTCGAATAGCCGTGTCCCTCGGTAAAAGGACGACCCGGAGTTGTACCTTGACCTTATGACAACTAGAACCGGATACTGAATAAAATACACCCTTCCAAGTGCCAGATTCAACCCGGTGATCGCTCTCTAACAGGGCGACGAGGAGGGGATCGCCGGGTAGGATTATGCTATGCGATGCTACTTGGAGGACTTCAATCTACTCTCTTCTACATGCTGCAAGATGGAGATGGCCAGAAGCGTAGTCTTCGACAGGATTAGCTATCCCCCTCTTATCCTGGCATTCTGCAGTTCAGTCCACTGATATGGCCCTTTACACATATACCCATGCATATGTAGTGTAGCTCCTTGCTTGCGAGTACTTTGGATGAGTACTCACGGTTGCTTCTCTCCCTCTTTTCCCCCTTTCCTTCTACCTGGTTGTCGCTACCAGATGCTGGAGTGCAGGAGCCAGACGCCACCGTCGACGACGACTCCTACGACACTGGAGGTGCCTACTACTACGTGCAGCCCGCTGACGACGACCAGGAGTAGTTAGGAGGATCCCAGGCAGGAGGCCTGCGCCTCGTTTGATCTGTATCCCAGTTTGTGCTAGCCTTCTTAAGGCAAACTTGTTTAACTTATGTCTGTACTCAGATATTGTTGCTTCCGCTGACTCGTCTATGATCGAGCACTTGTATTCGAGCCCTCGAGGCCCCTGGCTTGTATTATGATGCTTGTATGACTTATTTATGTTTTAGAGTTGTGTTGTGATATCTTCCCGTGAGTCCCTGATCTTGATCGTACATATTTGCGTGCATGATTAGTGTACGGTCAAACCGGGGGCGTCACAGAGGAGGCGAACGAGTACGAGAGGAGGGCTGAGATAGCTCGCCTCCAAGCTGCGGCCCACGATGTAATAACTGCTGCATCTCAGTACGACCCCAACTACAACTTTGGATATCCGCCCGGCCAACCGTGGCAGTAGACCAACTTAGGCCAAAAGCCTAAGCTTGGGGGAGTACGTATTTCTCACCAACATTACATTTATGTTCACACACTCATGCTAGTTGTCGGTGCTCGTACTTTTTCATTGTACTGTCCATGCTAGTTTATTTTCTTTTTCCTGTTTTCTTCTTGTGTGTTTGAAAAACTTTAAGAAAAACCAAAAAATTAGTACTAGCTTTTAGCTAGTTTACTTTCTTGCTTGTAGTAGTATTAATTAAAAGAAAACCAAAAAAGATTTCTTGTTCTTCTTTTGCTTGTTGGGAGATTTCCCGTGTAAATAGTTTTATTTCTTTTCTTTTCTTTGGGGGTCGATAGGAGAAGACCATGATGAAATTGTTAAAGTGGCTCTTATATGCATTATTGTTGATTTAACCAAGAGCCCATATTGCCTTGTCTTCTCCTGTTTATTGAATGCTTGCAGATTCCAGCTTAGTCCAATGCACGTGCACTCTTATTATTATTCACACCGTTCGGTCGTGCAAGTGAAAGGCAATTATAACGATATATGATGGACTGATTGAGATGAGAGAAGCTGGTATGAACTCGGCCTCTTTTGTTTTTGTAAATATGATTAGTTCATCGTTCCTGATTCAGCTTATTATGAATAAACATGTTTGCAATGACAATTAGAGATTATAGTTGCTTATGCCATGCTTAATTAGCTAGGAGTTTATAATGGTTTATCTTGCGTGCCAACATGCTATTAAAATGGTTGTGATGTGGTATGATAGGGTGGTATCCTCCTTTGAATGATTCAAGTGGCTTGACTTGGCACATGTTCACGCATGTAGTTGAAACAAATCAACATAGCCTTCATGATATTTATGTTCATGGTGGATTATATCCTACTCATGCTTGCACTCAATGTTCATTAATTTTAATGCATGTTCATGACTGTTGTCGCTCTCTAGTTGGTCGCTTCCCAGTCTTTTGCTAGCCTTCACTTGTACTAAGCGGGAATACTGCTTGTGCATCCAATCCCTTAAACCCCAAAGTTATTCCATATGAGTCCACCATACCTTCCTATATGGGGTATCTACCTGCCGTTCCAAGTAAATTTGTATGTGCCAAACTCTAAATCTTCAAATGAAATTCTATTTTGTATGCTCAAATAGCTCATGTATCAACTAGGGATGTCTGTATCTTCCATGTTAGGCGGGTTATTCTCAAGAGGGGTGGACTCCGCTCCTCACTCACGAGAAAATGGCTGGTCACCGGGATGCCCAGTCCCATGCTTTAAGCAAACCAAATTGAAATAATTGCAAACAAAACTCCCCCGGGACTGTTGTTAGTTGGAGGCACTCGTTGTTTCGAGCAAGCCATGGATTGATTCTTGTTGGTGGAGGGGGAGTATAAACTTTACCATTTTGTTTGGGAACCGCCTATAATGTGTGTAGCATGGAAGATATCGCCATCTATTGGTTGTTATGTTGACAATGAAAGTATACCGCTCAAAATATTATTTATCTCTATTTCAAAATCGAGCTCTGGCACCTCTACAAATCCCTGCTTCCCTCTGCGAAGGGCCTATCTATTTACTTTTATGTTGAGTCATCACCCTCTTATTAAAAAGCACCAGCTGGAGAGCACTGCTGTCATTTGCATCCATTACTATTAATTTATATTGGGTATGACTATGAATGGATCTCTTTTACCATGAATTACAATGTTTAGTCAGTCCTTGATCTTTAAAGGTGCTCTGCATTTATGTTTTGCGGTCTCAGAAAGGGCTACCGAGATACCATCTTGTTATATCATATCATGATTGTTTTGAGAAAGTGTTGTCATCCGAGATTTATTATTATTGCTCGCTAGTTGATTATGCCATTGATATGAGTAAACATGAGACCTAAATGTTATTGTGAATATGGTTAGTTCATAATCTTTGCTGAAAACTTGAATGCTGACTTTACATATCTATAACAACAAGAGCAAACAGAGTTTGTAAAAGTTTTTCTTTATCACTTTCAGTTTATCAACTGAATTGCTTGAGGACAAGCAAAGGTTTAAGCTTGGGGGAGTTGATACGTCTCCGTCGTATCTACTTTTCCAAACACTTTTGCCCTTGTTTTGGACTCTAACTTGCATGATTTGAATGGAACTAACCCGGACTGACGCTGTTTTCAGCAGAATTGCCATGGTGTTATCTTTGTGCAGAAACAAAAGTTCTCGGAATGACCTGAAACTTCACGGAGATTATTTTGGGAAATAATAAAAGATCCTGGCGAAAGAATCAAGGCCAGGGGGCCCACACCCTTTCCACGAGGGTGGGGGCGCGCCTGCCCCCCTGGGCGCGCCCCCTGCCTCGTGGCCCCCTGGAGCTCCACCGACCTCAACTCCAACTCTATATATTCACATTCGGGGAGAAAAAAATCAGAGAGAAGGATTCATCGCGTTTTACGATACGGAGCCGCCGCCAAGCCCTAAACTCTCTCGGGAGGGCTGATCTGGAGTCCGTTCGGGGCTCCGGAGAGGGGAATCCGCCGCCGTCGTCATCATCAACCATCCTCCATCACCAATTTCATGATGCTCACCGCCGTGCGTGAGTAATTCCATCGTAGGCTTGCTGGACGGTGATGGGTTGGATTAGATCTATCATGTAATCAAGTTAGTTTTGTTAGGGTTTGATCCCTAGTATCCACTATGTTCCGAGATTGATGTTGCTATGACTTTGCTATGCTTAATGCTTCTCACTAGGGCCCGAGTGCCATGATTTCAGATCTGAACCTATTATGTTTTCATGAATATATGTGAGTTCTTGTTCCTATCTTGCAAGTCTATAGTCACCTACTATGTGTTATGATCCGGCAACCCCGAAGTGACAATAATCGGGACCACTCCCGGTGATGACCATAGTTTGAGGAGTTCATGTATTCACTATGTGTTAATGCTTTGGTCCGGTACTCTATTAAAAGGAGGCCTTAATATCCCTTTGTTTCCGCTAGGACCCCGCTGCCACGGGAGGGTAGGACAAAAGATGTCATGCAAGTTCTTTTTCATAAGCATGTATGACTATATTCGGAATACATGCCTACATTACATTGCTGAATTGGAGCTAGTTCTGTGTCACCCTATGTTATGACTGTTACATGATGAATCGCATCCGGCATAATTCTCCATCACCGATCCAATGCCTACGAGCTTTTCACATATTGTTCTCCGCTTATTTACTTTACCGCTGCTACTGTTTCAATCACTACAATACTACTATCACTGTTACCTTTGCCACTGTTACCGTTACTATCATACTACTTTGCTACTAAATACTTTGCTACAGATATTAAGTTATCTAGGTGTGGCTGAATTGACAACTCAATTGCTAATACTTGAGAATATTCTTTGGCTCCCCTTGTGTCGAATCAATAAATTTGGGTTGAATACTCTACCCTCGAAAACTGTTGCGATCCCCTATACTTGTGGGTTATCATAAACCTTGTAAAATAAGAGAGAATAGGCATAAGTATTGTGACATAATGTGTAATAACATCCCATAATGCAATAAATATCGATATAAAAACATGATGCAAAATGGACGTATCAACTCCCCCAAGCTTAGACCTTGCTTGTCCTCAAGCGGAAGCCGATAACGAAAAATATGTCCACATGTTTAGAGATAGAGGTGTCAATAAAATAAAATACGGACATGAGGGCATCATGATCATTCTTATAACAGCAACATATATATTGTCATATGATTTCTTATGCTAAAGTAACAATCTATTCACAATGTCAAGTATGAATCAAAAACTTCATTGAAAACTAACAAACTATGATCTCGGTCATTGAAGCAATTGCAATTTATCATAACATCGGAAAGAGTCAATATAAGAGCTTTTCAGCAAGTGCACATACTCAACTATCATTTAGTCTTTCACAATTGCTAACACTCACGCAATACTTATGGGTATGGAGTTTTAATCGGACACAGAGAAAGATAGGGGCTTATAGTGTTGCCTCCCAACCTTTTACCTCAAGGGTAATGTCAACAATAATAGTTTATGATAACTTACATCCAATTGGATATATATATCAGGATCTTTCCAACACAATGCGCTTGCCAAAGGATAAAATGTAAAAAGGAAAGGTGAAGATCACCATGACTCTTGTATAAGGTATAAGACAAGAATAAAAGATAGGCCCTTCGCAGAGGAAAGCAGAGGTTGTCATGTGCTTTTATAGTTGGATGCACAAAATCTTAATGCGAAAGAACGTCACTTTATATTGCCACTTGTGATAGGGACCTTTATTATGCAGTCCGTCGCTTTTATTGCTTCCATATCACAAGATCGTATAAAGCTTATTTTCTCCACACTAATAGATCGTACATATTTAGAGAGTAATTTAATATTGCATGCAACAATGACAACTTACTTGAAGGATCTTACTCAATCCATAGGTAGATATGGTGAACTCTTAGGCAAAACCGGGTTTAAGGATATTCGGAAGCACAAGTAGTATCTCTACTTGGTGCAAAGAATTTGGCTAGCATGAGGGGGAAAGGCAAGCTCAACATGGTGGATGATCCATGACAATATACTTTATTTCGGATATAAGAAAACATAACCCATTACGTTGTCTTCCTTGTCCAACATCATCTTTTGTCATGTCATATTTTAATGAGTGCTCACAATCATAAAAGATGTCCAAGATAGTATATTTATATGTGAAAACCTCTCTTTCTTTATTACTTCCTATTAATTGCAACGATGACCAAAACTATGTTTGTCAACTCTCAACAACTTTTATTCATCATACTCTTTTATATGTGAAGTCATTACTCTCCATAAGATCAATATGATCTCTTTAATTCTTTTTATTCTTTCTTTTATTCCCTCAAGATCATAGCGAGATAACCAAGCCCTCGACTAAAAACTAATCTTTATTATATATAGCTCACGGACTCGATTACATAGAAGGATCATAAAGCCAAACTCAAAACTAGATCATACTAAAACTTTATTCTACTCGATCAAGATATTACCAAAAGGATCGAACTAAGCAAAAGGGTAAAGATAGAAGTGTGATGGTGATACGATACCGGGGCACCTCCCCCAAGCTTGGCAGTTGCCAAGGGGAGTGCCCATGCCCGATACTCAGTTCTCCTTTGGTGGTGACGAAGATGGTGGTGGTGATGACAATTGTGCCTTCACCTTTTTCATATTGTAGTTGAGGAGAGCAATTTCCTCCTTTAAATCATCGACCTCCAACTCCAGCTTCAAGATCTTGTCGCATAAATCTCCTTTGTTTTTCTGCCGAAAACAAGAAGGAATAGATCGGATGTTAGACAGTTTAGCCCTCTTAGGGAGACTAGACTTCTTGAACTTCACGTGCATATCCCCAGGTTGAGGTAGAGGAACATCCTCCTCCTCCGTACTTGAATCATTGATCCTCATCAAATGAGCATCCTCCTCAGCATCCATAGTTCGACCACAAGGAAATAGGTCCCCATAGGTCTTTGGGTCAGCAATGAGATGTGAGACATAGCTCTCTCCGTCGGAGTCTTGAGATGACATCTTGTTCTAAATCTGCTATAGAAATAGCTCGAAACAAAAACAGAGGATATTTGCGTGGTACGGTGGTCCAAACCTTCGAGAGATTATATAGTGAATTTTTACCGACCAAAAGAAGTATCGTGCAAGAAAACGGAGTCTAGAGGGCATACGAGGTGCCCACGAGGCAGGGGGCGCGCCCTCCACCCTCGTGGATGCCCCGTGTCCCTTTCGGACTACTTCTTATTTTCCTATTTTCTTAAATATTCCAAAACGGAGAAAAGTTGCTATTAGAACTGTTTTGGAGTCGGTTTACTTACCGTACCACATACCTATTCCTTTTCGAAGTCTGAAACGTTCTGGAAAGTGTCCCTTATATACTCCTCCGGGATTACGGTATCAATAACATTGGTTTCAACATTTATGGGATTATCTGAGATATAATGTTTGATTCTTTGCGTTCACCACCTTTGGATTTGTGCCTTCGAAGTTGTTGATTTTTATGGCACCAGAACGATGGACCTCCTCGATGACGTAAGGACCTTCCCATTTATAGAGGAGTTTTCCTGCAAAAAATCTTAAACGAGAGTTGTATAGAAAAACATAATCACCTACATTAAACTCACGCTTTTGTATCCTTTTGTCATGCCATCTTTTAACTTTTTCTTTAAGCAATTTGGCATTCTCATAGGCCTGAGTTCTCCATTCATCAAGTGAGCTAATGTCAAATAGTCTCTTCTCACCAGCAAGTTTGAAATCATAATTGAGCTCTGTAATGCCCAATATGCCTTATGTTCTAGTTCGAGAGGTAAATGACATGCTTTTCCATAAACCATTTTATATGGAGACATTCCCATAGGACTTTTATATGCAGTTCTATAGGCCCATAATGCATCATCAAGTTTCTTAGACCAATTCTTTCTAGATCTATTAACAGTCTTTTGCAAAATTAATTTAATCTCTCTATTACTCAGTTCTACTTGACCACTAGACTGTGGGTGGTATGGAGATGCAATTCTATGATTAACATCATACTTAGCAAGCATTTTACGAAAAGCACCATGAATAAAATGTGAACCACCATCAGTCATTAAGTATCTAGGGACTCCAAACCTCGGAAAAATAACTTATTTAAGATCTTAATAGAGGTGTTATGATCAGCACTACTAGTTGGAATAGCTTCTACCCACTTAGTAACGTAATCAACAACTAAAATATGTGTATACCCATTAGAGGAAGGAAACGGTCCCATATAATCAAAGCCCCAAACATCAAATGGTTCAATAACAAGTGAATTATTCATAGGCATTTCTTGACTTCTACTAATATTACCAATTCTTTGACATTCATCACAAGACGAGACAAACTTACGTGCGTCCTTGAAGAGTAGGCCAATAAAACCGGATTGAAATACCTTATGTGCAGTTCTGTCTCCAGCGTGGTGTCCTCCATAAGCCTCGGAGTGACACTTGCGTATGATCTGTTCCTGTTCATGCTCAGGTACACAACGTCTAATGCAACCATCTACTACTTCTTTATAAAGGTGTGGGTCATCCCAGAAGTAGTGTCTTAAATCATAGAAAAACTTTTTCTTTTGCTGGTATGTGAAACTAGGTGGTATAAATTTAGCAACAATGTAATTGGCATAATCAGCATACCATGGAGCAGTACGACAAACATTTATGACAGCTAATTGTTCATCAGGAAAGCTATCATCAATACGTAGTGGGTCATCAAGAACATTCTCTAACCTAGACAAGTTGTCTGCAACGGGGTTCTCAGCTCCCTTTCTATCTATAATATGTAAATCAAATTCTTGTAGTAGGAGAACCCATCTAATAAGTCTAGGTTTAGCATCTTTTTTCCATAAGATATTTAATAGCAGCATGATCAGAGTGAACAGTTACTTTAGAATCAACAACATAAGGTCTGAACTTATCACAAGCAAATACAACTGCTAAAAAATCTTTTTCAGTAGTAGCATAATTTCTCTGGGCACTGTCTAGAGTTTTACTAGCATATTGGATAACATTTAATTTCTTATCAACTCTTTGTCCTAGAACAGCACCTACAGCATAATCACTAGCATCACATATAATTTCAAAGGGTACATTCCAATCAGGTGGCTGAACAATAGGTGCAGAAATCAAGGCTTTCTTAAGTATTTCAAATGCTTCTACATAATCATCATCAAAGACAAAAGGAACATCCTTTTGTAAGATATTAGTTAGAGGCCTAGAAATTTTTGAGAAGTCTTTAACGAACCTCCTATAAAACCCGGCATGACCAAGGAAACTTCTTATACCTTTAGTGTCCTTGGGACACGACATCTTTTCGATAGCATCAACTTTAGCTTTATCAACTTCAATACCTCTTTCAGAAATTTTATGCCCCAAGACAATACCTTCATTAACCATAAAGTGGCACTTCTCCCAATTCAAGACAAGACTAGTTTCTTCACATCTCTGCAAAACTCGATCAAGGTTGCTTAAGCAATCGTCAAAAGAAGTTCCATATACGGAAAAATCAACCATGAAAATCTCAACAATCTTTTCACAAAAGTCAGAGAATATAGAAGTCATACATCTTTGAAAGGTAGTAGGTGCATTGCATAAACCAAAAGGCATACGTTTATAAGCAAAGGTACCAAAAGGGCAAGTAAAGGTGGTCTTTTCTTGATCCTCTTTTGACACGGGCATTTCAGAGAAACCAGAATAACCGTCTAGAAAGCAAAAATGTGTATGTTTGGATAATCTTTCTAGCATTTGATCAATAAAAGGTAAAGGGTACTGATCCTTTTTAGTAGCTTTACTTAATTTGCGGAAGTCAATTACCATTCTATAACCTGTAACAATTCTTTGTGGGATCAATTCATCTTTATCATTAGGAACAACAGTAATACCTCCCTTCTTAGGGACACAATGGACAGTACTTACCTACTGACTATCAGCAACATGATAAATTATACCTGCCTCTAGAAGCTTTACCATTTCTTTTCTTACCACTTCTTTCATCTTAGGATTTAACCGTCGTTGGTGATCAAGAACCGGTTTAGTGTCTTTCTCCAATTTTATTTTGTGCTGGCATAGAGTGGGACTAATGCCCTTAAGATCATCCAGAGTATATCCAATAGCAGCATGGTGCTTCTTTGGAGTTTTCAATAATTTCTCTTCTTCCTTCTCTGAAAGGTTAGCACTAATAATAACAGGATATATCTTCTTTTCATCAAGATAAGCATATTTAAGAGTATCAGGTAATGGCTTTAAGCTCAAACACGGGGTCACCATTGGGTGGAGGAGGATCCCCTAGAATTTCAACGGGCAAATTGTGTTTCAAAATAGGTCCCTGTTTAAAGAATACTTCATCTATTTCCCTTCTTTCATTCATAAACATATCATTTTCCTGGTCTAGCAAATATTGTTCTAAAGGATCATTAGGAGGCACGGCAATAGAAGCAAGACCAATAATTTCATCTTTACTAGTCAATTCTTTATCATGGGGTTGTCTACGAAATTTAGCAAAATTAAAGTCATGAGACATATCCCCTAAACCAACAGAAACAATATCCTTTTTGCAATCTATCTTAACATTAACAGTATTCAAGAAGGGTCTACCAAATATAATAGGACAAAAGTTATCTTCTGGGGAAGCAAGAACATGAAAATCAGTAGGATATTTAATTTTCCCACAAAAGACTTCAACATCTCTAACAATCCCAACTGGTGAGATAGTATCTCCATTGGCAAGCTTAATAGTAACATTAATATCTTCTATCTCAGCAGGTGCAATATCATGCATAATTTCTTTATATAAGGTATAAGGTATTGCACTGACACTAGCACCCATATCACATAAGCCATGATAACAGTGATCTCCTATTTTAACAGAAACAACAGGCATGCCAACAACAGGTCTATGTTTATCTTTAGTATCGGGTTTAGCAATTCTAGCAGCTTCATCACAGAAGTAAATAACATGCCCATCAATATTATCAACCAAGAGATCTTTAACCATAGCAATACTAGGTTCAACCTTAATTTGCTCAGAGGGTTTGGGTGTTCTAATATTACTTTTGTTGACCACAGTTGAAGCTTTAGCATGATCCTTTATTCTAACAGGGAAAGGTGGTTTCTCAATATAAGCGGTAGGAACAATAGGATCAACATTATAAGTGATAGTCTTTTCCTCAACTTTAATAGGTTCGACTACTTTTACTTCAATGGGAGGATGATATTTAAACCACTTCTCCTTAGGAAGATCAACATGAGTAGCAAATGATTCACAAAAGGAAGCTACTATCTCAGAGTCAAGTCCATATTTAGTGCTAAATTCACGGAAAACATTTGTATCCATTAAAGATTTAACACAATCAAACTTAGGTGTTATACCTAACTCCTTACCTTCATCGAGTTCCCAATCTTCAGAGTTGCGTTTAATTCTTTCCAATAAATACCATCTAAATTCAATAGTCTTCATCATAAAAGAACCAGTACAAGAAGTATCGAGCATGGAGCGATTATTGAGAGAAAGCCGAGCATAAAATTTTTGAATAATAATTTCTCTTGAGAGCTCATGATTGGGGCATGAATATAACATTGAATTAAGCCTCCCCAAAGCTTGAGCGATACGTTCTCCTTCGCGAGGCCAAAAATTATATATATAATTACGATCACGATGAACCAAATGCATAGGATAAAACTTCTGATGAAATTCCAATTTCAATCGGTTGTAGTTCCATGATCCAATATCATCGCGTAGCCTAAACCATGTCAATGCCTTTCCCTTCAAAGATAAAGGGAAGACCTTCTTCTTGATAACATCTTCAGGCATACCTGCAAGCTTAAATAATCCACAAACTTTATCCACATAGATTAGGTGCAAATCGGGATGTAATGTTCCATCTCCTGTAAAAGGATTAGCTAGCAGTTTCTCTATCATACCCGAAGGAATTTCAAAGTAAACATTTTCAGTAGGTTTGGTAGGTTGAGGAGTAACTCTTTGCTCTACTGGTCGGGGTGAAGATACCCCGAACAAGCCCCTCAAAGGATTACTTTCCATAGTAACAAGTGACAGTAAATATCAGCACACTATATAAATTTTTCCTTACCAAAGGCGCTTCACTCCCCGGCAACGGTGCCAGAAAAGAGTCTTGATGACCCACAAGTATAGGTGATCTATCGTAGTCCTTTCGATAAGTAAGAGTGTCGAACCCAACGAGGAGCAGAAGGAAATGACAAGCGGTTTTCAGTAAGGTATTCTCTGCAAGCACTGAAATTATTGGTAACAGATAGTTTTGTGATAAGGTAATTTGTAACAGGTAACAAGTAACAAAAGTAAACAAGGTGCAGCAAGGTGGCCCAATCCTTTTTGTAGCAAAGGACAAGCCTTGACAAACTCTTATATAAAGGAAAACGCTCCCGAGGACACATGGGAATTTTCGTCAAGCTAGTTTTCATCACGCTCATATGATTCGCGTTCGTTACTTTGATAATTTGGTATGTGGGTGGACCGGCGCTTGGGTACTGCCCTTCCTTGGACAATCATCCCACTTATGATTAACCCCTCTCGCAAGCATCCGCAACTACGAAATAAGAATTAAGGTAAACCTAACCATAGCATTAAACATATGGATCCAAATCAGCCCCTTACGAAGCAACGCATAAACTAGGGTTTAAGCTTCTGTCACTTTAGCAACCCATTATCTACTTATTACTTCCTAATGCCTTCCCCTAGGCCCAAATAATGGTGAAGTGTCATGTAGTCGACGTTCACATAACACCACTAGGGGAAGGACAACATACATCTCATCAAAATATCGAATGAATACCAAATTCACATGACTACTTATAACAAGACTTCTCCCATGTCCCCAGGAACAAACATAACTACTCACAAATCATATTCATGTTCATAATCAGAGGGGTATTAATATGCATAAAGGATCTGAACATATGATCTTCCACCAAATAAACCAACTAGCATCAACTACAAGGAGTAGTCAGCACTACTAGCAACCCACAGGTACCAATCTGAGGTTTTGAGACAAAGATTGGATACAAGAGGTGAACTAGGGTTTGAGATGAGATGGTGCTGGTGAAGATGTTGATGGAGATTGACCCCCTCCCGATGAGAGGATCGATGGTGATGACGATGGTGATGATTTCTCCCTCCCGGAGGGATGTTTCCCCGGCAGAACAGTTCCGCCGGAGCCCTAGATTGGTTTCGCCAGGTTCCGCCTCGAGACGGCGGCGCTTCGTCCCGAAAGCTTCCTTCTGATTTTTTCCAGGGCGAAAGACTTCATATAGCAAAAGATGGGCACCGGAGGCCTGCCAGGGGGCCCACGAGGCAGGGGGCGCGCCCAGGGGGGTAGGGCGCGCCCCCCACCCTCATGGACAGGGTGTGGCCCCCCTCTGGTGCTTTCTTCGCCCAATATTTTTAATATATTCCAAAACTGACTTCCGTGAAATTTCAGGACTTTTGGAGTTGTGCAGAATAGGTCTCTAATATTTGCTCCTTTTCCAACCCAGAATTCCAGCTGCCGGCATTCTCCCTCTTCGTGTAAACCTTGTAAAATAAGAGAGAGAATAGGCATAAGTATTGTGACATAATGTGTAATAACAGCCCATAATGCAATAAATATCGATATAAAAACATGATGCAAAATGGATGTATCAATCGCCCCTTAATAAAAGCGGACTGGTTCGCCTGAACAAGCTCTCCCATGCGTGGTATGAGCCTTGCGCTCAGAAGTTTAGATGCAATCTTGGGCATGCTATGCACTAGGCATATAGGTCAGAAATCGAATACAGTGCATGCCGAGAGTGATCAAAGCTTGGTTTAGTCTCCCAAATCCCCTTCCATTTCAAAGAAAAAGCTTGTGGATCGCAGCTACAAGATCCACCTTGATAACCTCCCAAGTTTTCTGGAAAAACAGACCTATGAATCTGTCAGGCCCTGGTGCATTGTCCGAGGGTAGGTACTTGATGACCGCCCAAATCTCATCCTCGGTAAACACACCATCCTGCTCCGAGAGGTCGACAGGCGCAACCCCAAGGCCCTCCAAATCAAGAGTGAAGTCGCATGCCACATCTTTGCCTAACAAGTCTTTGTAAGCCTTGTAGAAGGCTTCCTCCTTGCCTTTCTGATCAGTGATTATACGCCCATCCATGGTCAAAGAAGGTATATAGTTCTTCATACGCCTCCCATTCGCCACCAAGTGGAACAACTGCGTGTTTGCGTCACCTTCTTGTAGCCATGTTATTCTCGACCTTGCCCAGCAATGGTCCTCTCTACGGATGTGTAACAGCCCGAGACCGACGCTCCAGAAGCCTCCCATGTTCTTCGTTGCCGTCGTGTGTTTTATTTTTGTTGTTGTTGCATTTCATCATCGTTTCACTCGCATTGCATTGGCACTCCGCTACCGTCATGTTTTCATAAAACTTGTAGTTGTTCGTAGTTGTCGCTTCTCTCTTTGTCTCCGTTGACCTTTTTGTCAGGCCCCCTTGTCTTTGTCGAACTCTCCCAAACCCCCTCGCGTGCGCGTCCGAAACTCCCCCGAAGCGGACCCGGGCAGTCGTCACCGATGGGTCCGGATCATCCCCAAACATCCCTAAAATATCTTCGGTTCTTTGTTAGACTCCCCTAAGCTATTTATTCTCGACCGTCCGATCTAAATCGGAAGGTCCAATTAGCCCCTTATCTAACCCACTCACTATATAATCAGCCTAACCCTAGTCCTAGCCTATCCCGTCCACCCTTCCCTTCCGCCGCCGCCACTCTCTCCATTCCCCTCAGGATCTCCCCTGCCCAAATCTCAGCCCAACCACCTTCCTTGTTTTCCGCCGCCGTCCAACCACAGCAAGCCACAACTCCTCCTTGTCGATCCACTACTCCACCGGAGCCAGCCACCTCCTGCAGCCTCCCGCGGCGCTCGGTCCATTCTGGATCGAGGAAACACCCATGATCGAGCCCCACTGCCCAAGATTCTCCTCTACCCCCAGACCCAGGCCGCCGTCCGACCTCGCCGGCCGGTCGCCGGAGCAGTCCATCCAGGCCCCTGCACCACTTCTGTTGCTCGCCGCTCGGAGCTCGAGTGCCTCGCCTCTGCACCCGCGCTGATGGCCTCCTCTACCCCAGGCTCTTCTCCCATGGCGCGCTCCTCCTCCTCGAGGAGATGCTCCTCGCCTCGAACACCAGCGCTCCAAGGCCGGCCTTCTGCTATTCGTCATCGCCGGAGCTCGCCAACACCGGCAAGCCACCGCCGCCCGGATCCGTATCCCGAGCGCCCGAGGACCCCGCCGCCGGACCAGCAGGTCCCCTTGCCCCGTGCCCTTTTCCTTTTCCCGTGGTTCTCCTTCTCCTCTAACTGTCTTTCTCTTCTTCTCATGAACGATCATCGTTCGCTGCAGTCTCGTTCGTCTTCCAGCGGGACGCCGCACCAAGTTCCGCCGCCCCGTCCTCGCCTTGCCGGAGATGCCCCGACTTCGCCAAGTCCCGCTGTCGTCGTCTTCTGCATTGCCATGGGTGTGCTGCTGTTTCTGTTCTTCAGAAACGAGCAACAGCAGCTCACCCGCTCGTCTCGTTCGCGCGTTGACCGAGCGCAGCGCTATCAGGCCCAGCCCGCGTCCAGCCTCCCCATCGAGCCGGCCCATGAGGCCTGGTGAGCATCAGATCCAGCGGCCTCACCCTGTGCACTGTTGGGCCAGCTAGATTCGGACCGATGTGTTTTTTTCCCTGCTGCAAATTTAGACATTATCCAGAGACTGCCTGTTTTACAGAAAAGCCCTTGCACCTCATGCATATCATAATTCACCAACAGTGCATCACATGTAAAAACTTCATATATGTAAAATGCTTAGAATTTTATCTAGTTTCATAATATCCAACTTTCCTCCATGTTTAAAATGATGTTTGCATTTAATTTGCTAAATGCCATGCTAAAATGGTTTAATTCATAACTTTTAAAAGGTAGCTCGGTTTTAAATAAACTTTATATAGTTTAACTTGGTGCACTTTATATTCCTGTTTAACAGCATTAAAATATGGTTTAGGGAAGAACAGTGGCAAATTCGAAATATGCATATGGGGATTTTTCGGAATTGTTGTTTGTCATTCCGGCCTCATTTAAACTTGCCTAGATAGGTAATTTTATTGTGCTTCACCTCTTGCCATGTTAACCAACATTTAATATTGATGGGTACATAACCGAGAGTGAACCAAATAATTTGAATGTGGTGTTTCGTCAATATGCGACTCGTTGCATATTGAGCTCCACTTAATTTATAGTATTGTCTGTTGCACTTCGCCATGTCATGACTCATTAAACCGGACATGCATCATACTTGATTGTGCATCATGCCATGTTTATGCTAGTGTGTTTACCATGTTGTTTGCTTCTTTCTGGTGTTACTTCTCGATAGTTCCGGTTACGTTGCGATTGTGAGGATCCATTCGACTATGTTGGTTCGTCTACTTCATGGACTCGATCTTCTTCCTAGCGGGATTTCAGGCAAGATGACCCTCACCTTGGATCTCACTACTATATTTGCTATGCTAGTTGTCTCGATGCTATCACTATGTCGCGCTACCTACCACTTGTTGATCAAGCCTCCTAAATTTCCATGATAGCCTCTAACCTTTTCCACCATCCTAGCAAACCGTTGTTTGGCTATGTTACCGCTTCGCTCAGCCCCTCTTATAGCGTTGCTACTTGCAGGTGCAGTTGCATGTTGTTCCATGTTGGGACATGGATATCATGGATATCATGGGATATCACAATATCTCTTATTTAATTAATGCATCTATATACTTGGTAAAGGGTGGAAGGCTCGGCCTTATGCCTGGTGTTTTGTTCCACTCTTTTCGCCCTAGTTTCCATCATACCGGTGTTATGTTCCTTAATTTTGCGCCCCTAACACAGTGAGGGTTTATGGGCTCCTCTTGACAGTTCGCTTTGAATAAAACTCTTCCAGCAAGGCCCAACATTGGTTTTCCATTTACCTAATAACAACTAAAACTTGCATAGGGACTTTCCGGACCCCGAGGACTTAATCAACCCCCGGGCCAGTGCTCCTCATGAGTGTTGGTCCAAACTAGAGCACTATGAGGGGCCGCCCCAAGGCAACCTAGGTTATTTTGGCACCTGTACGCGTCGCTCATCCGGTCGTGGCTTGAAACGAGATACGCACGGCTACTATCAGGGTGTCGGCACGCCGAAAGGTCTTGCTGGATTTGTTTTACCATTGTCGAAATGTCTTGTGCATCGGGATTCCGAGTCTGATCGGAGGTTCCCGCGATGGAGGACTGTCTCCGCGGATCGTGAGCTTGTCATGGGCTAAGTTGGGACACACCTGTAGGGTTTAAACTTTCGAGAGCCGTGCCCGCGGTTATGTGGCAGATGGGAATTTGTTAATATCCGGTTGTAGTGGACTTAAACTAAACTCTATTAAAATACACCAATCGCGTGCGTAACCGTGACTGTCTCTTTTCGGGTGCGTTCGAGAAGAGAACACGGTTGAGTTATGTTTGAACATAAGTAGTTCAGGATCACTTCTTGATCATTACTAGTTTGCGACCGTTGCGTAGTTTCTCATCTTATTCTTGTACTTGTAAGTTAGCCACCATACAATGCTTAGTGATTGCTGCAACCTCACCACTTATACATTCCATACCCACTAAGCTTTGCTAGTCTTGATACCCATGGTAATGGGATTGATGAGTCCTCGTAGCTCACAGATTACTACAATGACAGCATGTACAGGTAATGCGATGGTCCGACGCGAGTGCGATGCTTGCTTGTTTGGAGTTCTCCTTCTTCAATCAAGGGATAGGTTCCGGGTCGGGGAGCCTACGATTAGCAGGGTGGATAGTGTTCTTCTTTTTTGTTTGATTTCATCCGTAGTCGGATCCTGCTCTTTTGTGTATTGATGTACTGTTGTATTCATGTTGTAGCTTGTGGCGAGTATAAGCCTTTACCTTGTATTCTCATCTATTCAGTACATGGTATGTTGTAATGATATCCATCTTGCTATGCGCTCGAAATGCGATTGTGCCCCAATCATGAATTCATCATGTGATTGTGATAGAATCGCATCTTGGGCGCTACAGGATGCCAGCCCTAGCACAGGCTGTTTAAGGGTTCTTCTAAGCCATCTCTCCTCCTCCGTAAGAATACGGTTTTCCTGAGCACAGTCGAACCGCATGATGACTATATTAGCAATGGCAATTTGCAACTTGATATTTCCTATCTCCTTTTGACCACATGCGGCGACTGCTCTGGCCGTGTTTCGAAGCATGATATCTAGACGCATGAAGGGGTCTGTGATATCCGGATCACATGTCCAAGCCTCCTTGACGACGTCCAAAAAACCGTCCATTTTGACCTAGAATTTCTCAAAACGGAACCTCCTCCTAGCATGCATAGGCTCTTGTAGCGTGAGGTGTAGCGGACAATGGTCCAAGTACTCGGTAGATAAGGCTTGCAGCAAGCAATCCGGGTGTTCTAGTTCTCAATCCACGGAGACAAACACACGATCTATCTTAGTGAGCATGGGCATCTCCCTTTCGTTGCTCCACGTGAATTTACGCCCATGCAAGAAGAGTTCCTTAAGCGCGTTATTGTCCACAAAATGTTTGAACTTCCCCATCATTCTCCGATCCAAATTGGAGTTATTTTTGTCTGCTGCGTATAGTATAAGAGTGAAGTCGCCAATGACTAGCCATGGTCCTGGGCTGAGCGATCTGCGCTCCGACAACTCATTCAAGAAGTTGATCTTGTGATCGTCCTTCTGCGGCCCATAGACTACTGTTAACCACCATGGCGTCCCCTCTTTGGGCGAGACATACCCGGTGATGCAATGGGAATCATTGACAAAGTTTAATTTGCAATGGGAATCATTTAAGGTCAAAATGCGAAGGGACTAATAAATTAGGACGAAAGTAGTAGTAGATGCTCTAATTTGCCATAGCTCGTAAATTTAGTTTGCCACACGAAGACCGGAGGAGTCTGTCTACGCCCAGGGGAACTCGGGAGCATCCGGTCGGGTACCCACCCAACCAGCAGCCCTGCACGGTCGCATTTTCGTATCCCGACGCCACGGCAACGCGCTCCGCCTCGCAGCTTCCTTCGCATCGCGGCGTCGCCGAACGCTGACCCGCACGGAGGAAGGAGAGCAAGAAGCCGACTACGGTGACGGATGCTTCGTGCGAGCGCGTGTCGGAGCACGCCGCGAGGCGCGAGCGGAGCGCCAGCTATTCGACGCCTCGATGGCCACGTCCGGGGATCCGGGCGGATCCGGAATCTGCCTGATCCAGTCCATCCCTCGTGTGTTCGTCCGTGGCCCGTTGAAATCTTTTTTTTTCTGAGCGAGTGGCCCGTTGAAATCTGCTGGCCACATGTGGCCGCGTACCACCCGTTTTAAAATCTTTCATACAGCACCCGGAATTTGCAGTTGTCCAGTCGTGCAATACTACTCTGGACGTGCGCTCAGGCCCTGCTGGACTGTTTTATTTTAACTATAGTCTGAAGCTGCAGCTGTACAGCAGCGACGCTTGAAAGGTACACACACAAAACTCGACGAGATCACACGCGATTTTGTCGAAATAAAATCCATGCCTCGCCTCTCAACGACGCAGCCTGCATCGTGGTTAGGTTACACGCTGACGGATTTTCGCATTTCGGGCAAGAAGAGACACGCAAGCCACGGAACGTCGGAACGGGCCTGCGCCGTCCATTTAGCGGAATCGACGCCACTTTCATGCAGCTGGCGACGGAGTTTCAATTTGCTTCCGGGAATGGACAAGTTGCCACGAGGCGAATTGTATTATCTGAGGAAGGGATCGCTATGTCTGACGTAGATACTTATGTGTGCTTTTGCTTAGGATATGTGATATCTTATTATATATGGCCACGCGCTGATTAGAGTAAGTAACCAGAGAAGTTTGCCGTCCTTGCGACAATGACTCGTGATGGAATGTTTAGAGTTAACAACAAAAACATCGCATGTACTACGAGCCTGTTGAGCCCTGGAAGTAGCAGTGGTCAAGAGGCCTGCACTACCAAGACTTGTGATCCTCTTTTTTTTAGGGTCCAACGCTGCATTTATTACTTAGTTAGAGCATCTCTGGTGGATGGTGTAAATTTGGACGTGTATATCTCCATATACACGTCCATATACACCTTGCTAAATTATACACCTCCCAGTTTTTCAGTGGAACGTGTAAATTAGGATGTGTATATTAGAAACGCAACGGCGACCTGGGGGCGAACTCCTCCGATCCTTCCTCCGGGCGGGCGCGGGACAAAGCAGCGGTCTCCTTTTCGCGAGCTCACGAGCGTGGCTTGCTCGTGTATATTTTCACGCCTCGTACCGTCGTGGCCTGGGCGTGGATGTTTACACGCCCTTTTACACGAGTCGCTGGGAGCAGTTTTTTAGCTCGCATCGTGTATATTTGCTATACACGTCCATATAGATGATCCACTAGAGATGCTCTTACCGACCAAATCGTTCAAGAGAACATCACAAATACTCCGAGAGCTTCGCTGGAGAAACACTAACCAGGTTTTACCAAAGCCTATTTTCTTTGGTAAACCTAGGTATTTTCACCGAGAGCTTCAGACTCAATCCCAACTAACTGTTTCATTGCATTCTTCGATGTTTCCTCACATCCTTTACCAAAGAAAATAGAAGACTTATTGAGATTGACCTTTTGTCCAGATGCTTCATGCTTGCTCATACTTCTTAAGATACTACTCAGATGAATCATACTATCCTCCTCTGCTTCCATAAAAACAATGTTATTATCAGCAAATAGAAGATGTGTAACGTGAGGGTTGTCCCTCCCGAACATCACCCCTTTTATTTGTTGTTCCTGCTGACATTTTGTTTACGAGAGCCGAAAAACATTCCACGCAAAATAGAAACAAAAGGGGTTAATTATTCTTTTGCCCTCAGTGGTGTCCATGTGCTCAGTTTTGCCCTCAGATACGAATCGTGCTCAGTTTTGCCCCTAGTCTGTGCGCACCAACTCGTTTTGTCGTGAACTCTGCCATCTCCGTCAGGTCAACCTTTTGACTCGGCCCTTACAGGTGGGACCAGGCGGCAGAGACGCCCTAGATGATCAGACCGTTGCACGCGTGGCTTGTGGGACCCAGCAGAGAGCCGTTGCGGGTGTGCTATATAAGCGGGCGACAGACAGCGGCGGTGACCACGGCGACAGAGAGCACGGCGGTGACCACGACGAGAGAGAGAGCGGCGGTGGGAAGCTAGCTGTGGAGGGCGTGGCGGCGTTGAGATCCCCTTCGGCTCCGAGTTCCATGTCTTCCTCAAGCTTCCGCGCCACCTCACGGATGCAGAGCCGGGCGCGGGTGGACATGCCTGTCTTCGTCTGTCCGCGGTGCCGGACGGGCGTTGATCGGAGGGTTTCTCACACACCGAGGAACCAGAATCGTCCGTTCTACGTGTGCAGCAAGAATGGGGTAAGAATCGGGGCAATTGCACCATTTTTGTGGTCGGGATCTTTGAGCAATGGGTTGATCTGTTTGGCGTTCATGCAGGTGAAATGCTTCTTTCTTTGGGTCGATGCTCTGGCCAAGACTCTGATGAATGAACTGCAAGAAGAGCATGAAGAATGGTTGTGCATGCTGCCACGAACGGCAGTAGCCACAGCACGAGCTCCGGAAGAAGAGATGGAGCGCGAAGCACGCACTGACAGAGAGCTAGCTGTTGAGCTTAGGATGTTGAAGAAGAAGGTTAGGAAGCTTGAAGATCAAGCACAAATACCAATACCCATTTGCAATTACTTTTGGGCATTTGTAGGTATGGTAATCGCACTGGTTGTAATGTTGAAATTGTATGGAAAGGCATGAATTATGGAGGAATTTGTAAGCTTGAAATTGTATGAGAAATTCACCTAGTTTAAATTTTGGTCAAAGTTGTTTAAATGTTGAAAAAAAAAAGAAAAGAAGTGACCAACATTTAAATATGTTGAAAAAAGGGAGAAGAAATGAGGAATTCAGAAACTTTTGATCAATGAAATGCAGCTCTCTGCTCTGCCTTTCTGTAAAAAAAAGGTTCCTCTGTGGGCCAAATTCAGAGCATAGAGCCAAGTGCCGACTAGACTAATGGGCCAACTGCATCCAATTAGGCCCATTCGGGGGTTCTCTTGCGTGTTTTTCTGTTTTCTGTTCTGATTTAATTTAGGCAGTAAATCATAATGCTGAAACTTTTTGTGAAAGCTAATTGAATTATTCCAGAGCCAAACAATTAAGTTTAGAATCTTTTTGGAGCTGTTAAATGTTTAATAGCAATTTAATTACTTCAATTCAAATACACCGTGATTTAAATCAAAGACCAAAGTGTCATGGAAAATGTGCCTCAGTTCTGGTAGAGGTTTACACCTGGTGCCAAAATTAATGAACATTTTTAAGGGCATTACATTGAGAAAAAAATAATTTGTCTAAAAAAATGAAGGGTGAAAAATGAACTAAAAATTGGTGCGGCTGGGGACTCGACCCCCGGACTGCGTGGGTTTCTGGCGTTTAGGGCTGCGCTGGTAACCGCTAGGACAGGTGGAAAGACTTTGACATGGGTAAGGAAGGAAGGTATATATAGTGAGACCGTGAATGTTTTCACACGCGTGAGAGTGGTTTTCCGTTGTTTTGCACTGAAATTTTGGAGGGTTAGAAACGTATGTTGCACTGCCACATGATTTTGGTTAGAGTGGCACTTGGTTTAGGATTTAAAGGGAATAAATTTGCATGTTAGTTCATGACTTGGTATAGGGAAGAAATGATATGTTTGGGCACGGACATTTTTTAACACACATAATAACTTGGATAGATAAGATGCAACACACTGTACCCTTGCATTAGGCAGTAATAACTTGGACCCATAAGTTCACGGACACGACACGACACGGCACGCACGACATAAAAAAGCAACAAAATAAAAACGATAAAACTAAAACATGACGAGCTTGACTCCGGGCTTGCACCCCTTCTTGAACATCTTCATGTTGACCTCCTTCTTCCACCTTGGTCGCGCGCCCCTTCAACACCGTCTTCAACTTCACACCTCCTCCTCCTCCTCGTAGGGAAGGGAGTGCATCTATCCTGGAGTGGGGAAGATGCGCTCGTAGTTGGTGAAGATGTTGTACACCGTGAAGAAGATGGACTCACAGCCGCACCAAAAGACTTGGCCGAGGAGCTCGCGCGCGTCAAACGGGTTGATGAAGGTGACCGTGAGCAGTAGGAGGATGCCGCCGCGGTCACGAACCTCGTTGAGGGTGAACATCCTAGGCGAGCCCCGTGGGAGGTGGGCATAGCCGGCTCTGAGGAAGGCGCGGGTGAGTTCGACGGACCCCCTCCACCTTGAAGTCGCCCACACACGGAGCTCCCTCTCCGTGAGCACGCCCGGTGGGTAGCGCAGCTCCGGCACGACAGGCGGACGAAGGAAGGTCGGCCCGTTGAACTGCATCTTCACTTGGTCGCTTGGAGAGGGCTCGGTCGCTTGGGTGTTTGAAGTTGGAGAGAATGGATCGGATCTGGCTTGTGGGTGGGAGAGGAAGAGAGGCACCCCATTTATAGGCCTGTGGGTGGGAGAGGAAGAGAGAAGGGATGAGAATGGTGCGTGTGTGAATCCGGACGCGTGTGTGTATCCGTTAAGTTTTGGACCCTTACATTTTTGCACAAAAACGATGCATGGGGCGCGTGCGTGCATCTGAATCACTGCATAGGGAAGCTCTTTGACCGGGTGCGTGCATCTGACTCGCTGCCGTAATCTGAACCACTGTCGTAATCTGAAACAATGGCCTAACTCTGAATCAATACGTGCATGGCCACCTAGCTCGCCTAGCTCGCATCGCTCGCCTCGCTCGCATGCATGCACGTCCGCCTCCCTCCCGCGCATGCAAACCCACGTCGCCGCCCTTCCCATGCATGCAGGCCTGGAAAGGCTGCGACGGGCTATTAACTGTGGTCTCAGGCCCAGACAGCAAGACGGCCCAATGGTCCATCTAGCGCGCCTGATACTTGTTGAGAAAAAACAATCTCCCAGCCAATCAGATTGCATCTCGCGGATCGCCCCCTCCTCCCTGCAGATTCCTTCTAGAAGGGTTAGATCGATGGTCCTTGATCGCCGCTAGGGTTAGATGGATGGTCCTTATTCAGCGCTAGGGTTAGCGGGGTTTGGGAGGGGTTTGGAGCAGTCAAAGATAGGTTTGACCAGATTTCAAATGAGCATAATAAATTAAATAAAAATCAAAAAAATGAAAAACATGCGGACATAGTCTTCTTATGTCATATACTAACGATTTAAGCTGATAAACAAGGTTTACATACATTTAAACGAAAAGTTCATGTGTCTTATGTGATATCTCAAGTATCTCAAACTCTCTTGTATGAAGTGAATAGAAGTGTTTTGGAAAAATGAACATGAAAATTCAAAAAACTCACCACAGCTTCATTTTGGAGTGACTAAGAAGGATCCATGCTTAATTTTTCATTTTGATGTTTTACACTTGTTTAAATCTTTGTCAAAGTTAAGTTTGACCAGAATTCAAATTAGCGAAACAAATTAAAAAAAATCAAAAAATGGAAAAACCAGCGCACATAGTCTGTATATATAGAATATATGTGTAGGAAAGTTATTTGGCTGATTTATACAAGGTCGAAAAATACCTTGCTTAGAAATGAGGCCGTTTACCCTACCTTTGGACCCCTCTTTTTTAGCACATTTTTCATGAAAATTTCAAAAACCTCACCACAGCTTTATTTTGGAGTGACTAAGAAGGATCCAGACTTAGTTTTTCATTTTGATGTTTTAGACTTGTTTAAATCTTGGTCAAAGTTAGGTTTGACCAGAATTCAAATGAGCAAAACAAAATTCAAAAAAATCGAAAAAAGGAAAACCATCGCACATAGTCTGTGTATATAGAATATATGTGTAGAAAAGTTACTTGGCTCATTTAGACAAGGTCAAAAAAAATCTTGTTTAGAAATGAGGCAGTTTACCCTACCTTTGGAGCTCTTTTTTAGCACATTTTTCATGAATGTGAGTTTACCAAAGTTTCGAAAGAATTCCAACATCCATATAGCATGTCAAATTCGAAGTTCTAATATAGGTCCAACATCATTCAAACATAGTTCTAACATAGGTCCAACATACTTCAACGGAAATACAACATTATTCATAATTATTCATAAATAGCGTTGGGGCTTCTGTCTGTTCCTTGAGCTTCTTGCCACCACTTTGCTCCTCGTGCACCTTGTGCTCATTGCTTCTTCTCTTCTCCTCTTGGTTGTCCGTACTTGCGCGTCTTCTTCAAACCTACCACAGAGTTGTGCAAAACATAAGGGTAATGAGATCATGTCAAGTGATAAATGTACAGTAATATTTGCAAGATTAACATACATAGCAGAACTCACAACAACAGAAGGTTGGTCACCATTTGAAGCCTCACTTGGATCACCATGATCACCATTTGGAGCCTCACTTGAATCATCATTTGGAGGATATTTTGGATCATCGTCAAAATCATGCGGCTGTTGACCATCATCATTCGGAATCTCGTCAAAATCCTCATCTGATGCAACTGGTTGTTGACCATCATTTTCATCATCTGTTGAGGCAACCGGCTGCTGACCAACATTTTCATCGAAGCCTTCATCGAAACTCTCTCCAAACGCTGGATCTACTGTGTTATCACAATACTTACCGAAATGACCAGACCCGCCACACCTTGTGCACTTACGCTTCCTCGCTCCAAGTCCAGCTCCTTCGCTGCGAGGTCTGATTCGACTCTTCCTTGGTCTACCCGCTGATCTCTTCAGAACTGGAGCGCAAAGCTTGAATCTAGGGTCCACCATGTCCCATTGTTGTTTTCCCTTCATAGCAGGCAATGCATACGCATATGTGGCTTTGAACCTTGCATCAGAGTAGTAATCATGCACATACTGTTGTATGTTCCCTGCTAGGCCTGGGAGAGAAGTGATGAAAAACAAGGCATGAATGCATGGCAACCCAGTTATCTGCCATTGCCTACAACTGCAAGTTAAAGCTTCTAAATCCACTGGATATCTCCATTCCCTCTTCTCTTTATCCAAATATGATATCTCTGCTGTGGTACCCAAGCAAAGAGTCATGTTCATTTCCAAGCCTGTTGTTTTCTGCTTCAGTTCATTCATCACGTCAGGGATGATAATGTGGCCCATGAATTTTGCCTCGGCTATTCCTGCACGATAATGAAATTTTTGCATGTATTCTATCCTTGTCCTGTCAAGCAAATCCACCACATAATGACCCTTTAGTTTCCGGATCATTGAGTTGAAAGACTCTGCTAGATTATTGTGCACATAGTCAACTTTGCTCAGTTCACTGAATTGGCTTCTGGCCCATAACTTCGAGTGGTGTGTTTCCAAGTATTCTTTCACTTTGGGATTCATGTATAACTTCCTCAAGTGGTAGTTGTGCTTCTTCACACTGCAAGTCAAAGATGCTGGCCATAAATTGTCGGTATACACCTTTCCTTTGAATTTCTTCATGAAATTTGCAGCAAGGTGACGCATGCATTCCCTATGCTCTACTCCAGGGAACACATTGTCCACGGCTACTTCTAAACCTTTGCAGGCATCTGTATGAATGACCAACCCATTGGGATGTGCAATAGCCCGGCGCAGATTATACAAAAACCAAGTTCAGCTCTCCTCAGACTCTGTCTCCAGCACACCGTAGGCAACTAGAAATACAAAACGGTGTGCATCAATTGCACAAGCTGCTACTAACTGTCCTTTAAACCTCCCTGTGAGAAAAGTGGCATCAATAGACAAATAAGGCCTGCAGCCTGCCAAAAAACCCCAGCGACAAGCCTCAAAGCAGACAAAAACCCTCCTAAAGCATTCCTTGGTCTTTGTCACTCCCCTGAATGTGTACTCCACGGTGTGGTGGTCAATATCTACAATACTATGTGGGCTGGTCCTCTCCACTTCACCTTTGAATGAATACAACAATTGAAAACTTTCCTGCCAGTTACCATAAATAGAATTCATAGCATGTTGTTTACCATTGAACAACCTCATGTATGGTAAATCTATCTTGAACTTATCTTTGATGTTCTTCTGCAATTCCTTTGGACCCACTTGCTGGTTTTCTTTCACCCACTTCTTTACTTCTTCTGCCACCCATCTTGACTTGGCTCTACTGATTGTATCCTTCCTAAGGGTTGATTCCTGGCATGTGTGCTTAAAAGGGTTCACTTTGACCTGAACATTAGTGCTATTTCGCATTTTAGATGCGAGCATCCTTCATGGACAACCCTCAGTCGGACAGTGCACTCTGTAACGTACTTGATCGCTCTTGTCAACTTTGAAAGTACGTTCTACCTTGATGCAGTATGTCACAAGTGCATTTCTACACTTAGTCATGGATGCAAAAACGGTACCTTCTTTCATCTGAGGGTTCAAAGGGTCCCATTCAACAACTGCAAGGTCTTCGTCCTCACCCACCGCGTCATCATCCAAACGGACTGCATTGTGAGCCTCATCTTGGTTTTCAGCCCGGGGTGCCCGTCGTAAATTCTGAATAACATCAGAATATAGCTTTTCTTCATCAACCCTAGAATTGTAGTCATCAGGCTCCACTTCAAGGGGGACCCTACTGCCGTTGCCCACGCTTGTCGAGCCACCACGTCGCCGTGCACTAACTGAACTGTTCTGGCTAGAGATGCCATTACGACGACTTGGTTCTCCCCGAGATGTTGCACCCGCCATCTTAGGTCCAAATGCCTGCTCAAGCACATCAATTTGCAGCCTCACATGAAAATTCTCTTTCTCTTTATGCCTAGCAAACATGGTAGCCAGCTCTTCATCATTACTAACTGTCACCCATTTCTTTCCCCCATCATAGTATTTGTATACCACTTCATCAAGCAAACCCCAAGGATATTGGCTACAAATTACCTCCCCGAATTGTCTGAAACTCCAATTACTAGCCATTGGCAACCGATAATCGAAACCTCCTTGGAATTTCTTCTTATTCTTTGCATTGAACATGTACCGGTCCCTTCTAATGTGCACCAAGAAAGCAAATCGTAACTCCATCCTAACTGACGAAAAACAGAGACGCAATCAGCATACTAATCGGGCAAACCTGCTCGAATCGACTGTTCAAATGCACAACTAAGCTCAGTCTAAACAGGAGGCGTGACTTACCCCTCGGGAACCCAGTCATGGACGCAGAGGATCTCCGGCCCGATGCCTGCCTCGCCAAATACTCCGGGGTCGCCGCTGCTCGCCATTTCGCCGTGGGGTTCTGCCTCCTAGTTCAAACAGCTCCACCAGCCCCCCACCTTTGAGCGCTCTGGCCGGGCGCACGGAAGGAGGCCGCGCCGCGGGTCAAGCAGGTGGCGGGCGCCCCACCCGTGGCGTCGCAGGAAGGTGGCGGGCGGAGCAGGTAGCGGTGGAGCATCGGCGTAGGACGGTAGCGGCGAAGCAGGCCGTGCAGCTGGTGGCGGGGCAGGTGCTGGCTGCGGCGCAGGTGGTGGCGGCGGCGCAGGACGGCTGGCCAGCGGATGGGCAGAGTGGGCGTCGATTTGGCCGGCTAGAACCCTACGAATGATTTGGGGATTTTGTTGCACGGGCCCACATGTCAGCTCCGGACCCACGTCCACGCGGTCCCACGTGTAAGCTTCGGACCCACAACCACTAACGCCGGCGGACGGAATGGACTAAAATCTGGCCGTTTGGCCACGTCATAGTAGCTGCGCATGGACTAGGGGCAAAACTGAGCACAATTCGCATCTGAGGGCAAAACTGAGCACATGGACACCACTAAAGGCAAAAGGATAATTAACCCAAACAAAAAGGGTGATAGCGGATCTCCCTTCCGGAGGCCTCTCGACGGCCTGGAAAAAATTAGATAAACCATTATTAAATCGGATAGATAACTTGACAGATTTTACACACCTCACGATCATGTCAATCCAAGACTTGTGATGCTATTGCCCGTGCCGTGCTACCGACTAACAATGGCAACATGAAGATGTCACTATTTATTTGTTTATTTTGTAGATAAATCATAGAGTAATATAAACACTGCAAAGTTTTCATTTCAAAACACACAACACATGTCTGGGGAACCAAAAATAAATCCGCTGGAATACTCCAACTAGACACAGTTACAATGAGATTTGCCATTTGTACCTCAATGCGTGAGTCAATCATTTGGCGAAGCTAGTAGTAGTACTACCGGAAGCGAATACCCTGACCACAACAGAACTGGTTGTAGTAGTAAGAACTTTCATGTTAGCAGCGTCATATGTGGGTTGGGTGATGGACTTACTTAAGTTGCCTCCCTTGGCATTACTCCCAAAGATGCAACGTAATGTGATTCAGCAGATTCCTCGAACACTCAAAAACCCCACCACTTCCCCACACACACCTACTGGCAATACACTAATCGCTCTCGTCGTCGCCGGTCACGGATCACCACTTTCAGAGTCGCATAATAGAAGCTACGGAGACGTCGCCAAATCTCAACGATCTTGCATCGCACGTGGTCTTATTTTGGGATGCCATCTCCTCCTCTTCCTTGCTGTTGCCAGCCATGCACCCTGGCGGCCTGCCTCACTGCCCAGGGACAGCATTGGACTTCAAACCTGAAGCTTGGCATAGAGAAAGCGGGAAAGGGAAACGGCCAGAACGGGCTGCCATAGCCCACGACGGCAGGCAGAGGCAGATCATTCGATCGGCGTGATTGGCGCCAGCGTCGAGCACCCTACGATCGAATCGTGCTGGAGAAAGCACGTCCAAGATCGCCATCCCGATCTCGTATGATTCCATCCACGTGAGCCCACCCGTCTCCCAACCAACGATCGGGAATGAACCCATCGTTCGCCACTCGTCCCAGCCAAAAGCGCGCGCGTGTCTAGTCTTGAACTCCCGGCGGCTCAGACTGCGCGTCCTGCGTTACGAAACGGTAATTTCTGGAGATGTTCTTCCTTCAAATATGCAGAGTTGGCAACACAAAACGGAAATCTCTTTTACTTCGGCTGCAATTGATGTTCTACACTACTAAACTAAACAAGGCGGCGCTGTTGTCGTCTCAACACTGCCCTTTTTGACACACTCCCAAGTCCTCCTCCGCTACGGAATAATCGAACCAGTTGGCCCCCGCGTCGCTCCGCTTGGGGCAACTCGGGTGGCGACGAACCCTAGCCGCCGAACCTTCCTCCCGCCTCCCCCCTCCCCCCCCTCGCCGCCGCCCGAGGAGACCTCCGGCGCCGTCCGTGGGGTCGTCAAGGACGGCGGCGGCGAGGATCTGCTGCTCCCGACCGGAGGGCTCCGGACGCCGAGGCGGCGGCCTCGGGTGGCGAGGCGGCGCTGTCTCTTCTGCAAGCGGCGTCGCAGGTGGTGGCCCTCCGTTTCCTCGGCCGCGGGGGTGGCGAGGGACGGCGGGAGCTGTCGCTGGTCGCAGCGGGTGTTGCGTCCTCCTCGCTCGCGGCTGGATCTGAAGGCAGTCTCCCTCCACCACGCAACACTTTGCCCCGCCGGATTTGGTCGTCGGTGGCCTCTGGCCGTCGGATCCGTTGTCGGGCTGCCTGGAGGTGCGGACCGAATCGGGAGAAATCCTTGGCTGGTGTGCTCTAGCCACGACGGCAGCGACACCGGCCGGTGCCGTTCCCCTCCTCGGAGGCGCCGTCGAGGTTCGTGCCCTCTCCCTCCCGCTCCATGCCCAGGAGAAATCACATGTCTTGCGGAGACAGGTCGACAGCGGCGCGGCGTGCGCCGCCTCCTTCTTGAAGGTGCCGGCTTGGGCAAGGTGGGAGAGTGCTGTGGTGCTGGGCGGTGGTGGCTGGGTTGCTGCGTCTTCGGCGAGGGATTTGGAGCATGGTGCTTTGTCTCTGAATTAGTGTTGGTCCGTTGTCCTCTCGATTTGGCCATTAGCCGATCTGTGCTTGCTTGCTCAACGTCTTTGCCTTGGGCAGGGAGGGGATAGGGATCCTCTCCTTTGTGTTGGCAACAACCAGATGCGGTTGCTAGGTCACGGAGCTGATTCTGCGGGTTGATCTGATTCCAGTTATGGATGCTCCATTTTCTCCTTGCTGTTTGTTTGTTCAGTGACAGCTCCCTTGTGCAGTTTTTCCTCTTCGTGCTTGTATCAGTGGGCTGCGGTGTGGACTTTCATCTGGTACCCTTCGTGCAGCGCCGTGTCGAGCTGAGTATCTCCCTTGGTGCCCAGAATCATGCCCTTTCCTTGCTCTGGGAGGGCAATTCCATCTTCCGGCGGTCCGGCGCCTTTCGAGCCAAGGCGAGGGGCAGGGGTCCCCTCCGGATTTGGAGAGGAGCGGCATGGTTTCGATGTGCACCTTCCAGGGTAGATGAGGGCTCGGTTCATCGACGGTGGGCAATGGCTCCGCCCGAAGTTCCCCTCTGTTTGTCCTACTGATCATAGTTCACTTGGAGGACTCCGTTGACTACAAGCTAGTGCTTATTCTGTTTACTTTTATAGGGCGTGTAGTCTTTGGTGCTTGTAAGCTGCTTCGGCATCACCGTGTACCTGCAGTTTGTTTTCTTTTCTGTTTCCAGTTGGTTGTATTGGTGGCCTTGTGTACGGCATCACCGTGTACCTGCAGTTTGTTTTCTTTTCTGTTTCCAATTGGTTGTATTGGTGGCCTTGTGTAATCCCTGGCCGGTTGATGGCTTTGTTAATTCAAAGTCGGGCTCTTCTTGAGCCTCCGTTCTAAAAACACTGCCCTTTTCTATATACAAATTTCATCACATAAGTCGAGATTGTTTATGGCTCCAACGTCCGGGGATTGCTATTCTTCAGAAGCTTGGGCTGAGAATGTTGAGCAGGGAGACTCTGGTGTTGACCAGGGCCCGGAAGACGCTCTCGCCGCTGTTCTCCACGTCCGCAATGCACCGTCCGAGGTTGTCCATGCGCTCAAACGCCGCCTTCCGGTCCTCCTCCTCCGGGTCTAGGTCAACCAGGGCCGCGTCGGGCTGGGGCTGCTTGGCGGAGGAGCCGTCGTTGGCCTCCTGCTTGCTCGCCGACCGGCGCTTCGCGCGCGACATCCAGCGCATCAGGTCAGCGACCCACCATATGCGCATGGACGACGGCTTGGTGGTGACGATGTGGTGGCCGGTTCTCGGCGCGGCCGACGAGGAGGCGAACCTTGCGGGAGAGGGCATCCAGCACGGTGCGCTGACGACGTCGACGCGGGCCGTGGCGGCGGCAATGGACAGGGCGGACACGCCAGAGAAGACCGCGGCCGAGGCAGACGCGACGGCCGCCGCCGCGTCGACGATGGCGGCGGCAAGAGCGGCCGCGTCCGACGGGAGGCCGGCGGGCGCGGGAGGCGGCGCCTTGCCGGCCACGGCGCGGGCGGAGGAGGCGATCCGCGGGAGGTCGCGGCCGGACCGACGAAGCCCGCGCGCGGCGGACGCCAGGCGCGCCGGGTCCTCGCGCCGCAGCGCCGCGCGCGCCTCGGCCTGGAGCGCGGTGAGCGCGACCAGCACGTCGCGGAAGCTGCCGTGCGCGTCGGCCAGGCGGAGGAAGTCGTCGAGCAGCCGCTCCGCGAACGGCGAGCGGCCGAGCCGCCGCAGCGGCTCCTGGGCCTGCGGGTGGTGGAGCAGCTCGGAGAGCGACACCAGCACCCGCCCCAGCTGCTCCGCGGCCTCCGCGATCGAGCGCGCCGTCGCGGCCGACGCCAGGCCCCCCGCCAGATCGCGCAGCGCCGCGACGTCTTCGTCGAGCTGGAGCACCAGGGGGTGGAACCTGCAGGGAAGGCTCGCCGAGCGGACGCGGTAGCCGGCCGCGGACTTCCCGTTCGACCCCGCCGCCGGCGCGGACTTGGGCGCGGGGAACGAGATCGTGCGGCGGAAACCGACCACCATCCTGCGACCGCGACCTTGCAGCAGCGCCGTCGCTGTCGCTGGAACGGGATCGATGGATCGGGCGATGGGCTGACCTATGCGCGGCGGCGGCCGGCGTGGAGCACCTGGAGGAGAAGGGGGAGATGGGGGCGTTTTGTTTTCAAAGTGCGAAGTGAGATTCGGGAATGGGATGGAAGCCGTGGATGGGGTGGATCGATCGCACGGCCGGTCGTTATATAAAGCAGAGCAGGGGAGGTGCAAACGGTGGAGGCGACTAGGCGTGGAGCTGGACCAGACTAGTTCTACTCTGCCCTAGGTTAGACTAGCCACAGTAACTTTAAGTCCAACTTAGCAAATTTGTCTATGTGACAATGAGTTAATGAAGAGAGAGTTAGTTTTATTACTTAGCTAGTTACTGTAACATCACACATATCAAGGCAAGATAAGTCTATAGCATAATAAGTGAAGTGTTGCATGTTACTACACATATGTTACTTCCCACTATAGAGGTAGTAACATAGAGTAGTAACATGCTCTAACATGCTCATGTTACTACTCTATGTTACTACCCATTGTGGCTAGTCTTATGCACCGCACGCACACGACATTTGAAGGTTTTTCTAGGTTGGGGCCCGGCTGGCAGAATGGCATGGCAGGCTTTGGCCACGTTTGGTGGCGTTACCGGCGGAGTATGAGTGTTGATGGTCCCTCGACAGTTTTTTGAAACCAAATATTTGTTTTTATTTGTTTTTTAATGCAGTACCAATTACTCCCTCCGTTCCTATTTTTGTTTTTTTAGAGATTTCAACAAGTGACTATGTACGGAGCAAAATGAGTGAATCTACACTCTAAAATATGGTTATATACATCCGTATGTGGCAGTCCATTTGAAATATCTAAAAACACAAATATTTAGGAACGGACGGAGTACAATGTACACAGTATATGTGTACATGCATTATATGGCATATCTAGATTTAAGATAATACATCACATCTAACTATAACATCATCGCACATCGAAAGATAAATAAAGGCTTTTTAGTCTTGGTTGTTTCTGTTATTGGTTGGGTTTTGTTGTTGTTGCACAAAACAGAAAAAACAAGTTGTTCATGGATGGATCTGGGCTTCTAGCTACAGCTTGTCCCGTGTCTTGACTTGGCTACATTTAGAGTTTGGCATGTTTGAACCATTGCATGTGGCTTGAAGAATGTACATATGAAGAATTTGGTCAAATAGTGGGTCTCCTTGGCGAAAATATGAGGTGTCTCGATGTAGAGCTTGTGAGAAATGTTGTGACATTTTTTTGTTTTTTATAAACTATTTGGTGAAATAAAAAGTCCACGAATTGGAAAGGAAAAGGAAATTTGAAAATTTTCACAAATAAAAAAAGATAGCGAATACGAAAAAATATGTTTGTGAAAAAACATGTCGAGAAATTTGAAAAAAGTTCATTATTTTTTTAAACAGTAAACATGAAAATCATGATTTAAAAAAAAGTTCATAATTTTAAGACAATGTTCATGAATTTTCTTAAAATTGTGATAAAAAAAGATCGGGCCCTAGTTGCGAGTTGGGGATGGACTTGCAACTGGGACACAAAGAAGGTCGGGCCCCAGTTACGAGTCAAGAGTGGGATTGCAACTGAGACAAAAAAAGATCCGGCCCCAGTTGCGAGCCGAGTGTGGACTTGCAACTGGAAAAAAGGTTGGGCCCTAGTTGCCAGCCGACGGTGGACTTGCAACTGGGACAAAAATGGGTCGGGGGCAGTTGCGAGTCAAGGGTGGACCTGCAACTGGGACAAAAAAAGGTCGTGCCCTAGTTGCGAGTAGAGGATAGACTTGCAACTAGGACAAAAAAGTGTTGGGCCTCAGTTGCGAGTCGAGGGTGGACTTGCAACTGAGACAAAAAAAAAGGCCGGACCCTAGTTGCAAGTCAAGGTGGACTTGCAACTGGGAAAAAGAAGGTAGGGCCAGTTGTGAGTCGGCACTAGACTTGCAACCGGGATAAAAAAAAAAGGTTAACCCCGATTGTGAGTCGGGGTTGGACTATCAATTGGGGAAAAAAGGTCGGGCTCCAGTTGTGAGTCGATGGTGGACTTGCAACTGGATCAGGCCCAGTTGCGAGTCAAAGGTGGACTTACAACCCAGTTGAGTCAATGGTGGACTTGCAATTGGTTCCAAAAAATCGGGCCCCATTGCGAGTTGAAGGTGGACTTGCAATTGGGACTAAAAGATCGGGCTCCGGTTGAGAGTCGAGGGTAAAGTTGCAACTGTGACAAAAAAAGGTTGGTCCACAGTCGCGATTCGAGGATGGGCTTGTAACTGGAAGAAAAAAACTTCGAGCCCAGTTGCAAGTCAAGGATGGACATGCAAATGAGAAAAAAGAGGTCGAGGCCTCTTGATAACCCACAAGTATAGGAAAACAATTGTAGCCTTTTCGATGAGTAAGAGTGTCGAACCCAATGAGGAGCTAAAGGTAGAAGTAATATTCTCTCAAGTTCTATCGACCACCAATACAACTCTATGCACACCAATGTTTGCTTTACCTAGAAACAAGTAATAAAATTAGAAATACTTTGTAGGTGAAGTAGGATAAGTTTGCAAGATAATAAAAAACATGAAAATAAAAGTTAGATGTTGTTTTAATAAAATAACAATTAAGTTAGTATAGCGAGTGTGGAAAAGTAATGGTAGGATTTGCAGAATTGTCCCTAAGCAATTGGCTAAGTTACTAGACCGATGGCAAATTTTTATGTGGGAGAGGCCACTGCTAGCATGTCATCCCTACTTGAAATTCTATGCACTTATGATTGAAACTATTAGCAAGCATCCGCAACTACTGAAGTTCATTAAGATAAAACCCAACCATAGCATTAAGATAAATTGCCCACCCCCCTTCAATCCCATATGAATCAATGTATATATTAGGAAGAAGGTTCTGTCACTCTCGCCCTTCAATGCATAGTCCTATAAACATACAACTAGCACTATGGTGTGATCCACGCGCGCGCTTATATGATGAGCATCAAAGGACAACAACATAACCACAAGCAATTTAAACCAATCATAGCAATTCACCAATTACCCATAAGACAACAAAAATCTACTCAAACATCATAGGATGGCAACATATCATTGGATAATAATATGAAGCATAAAGCACCATGTTCAAGTAGGGGGTACGCGGGTTGCGGGAGAGAGGACCCCTGAATATAGATGAGAAAAGGTGATGGAGGCGTTGAATAAGATGACGGAGTTGTTGGAGTAGATCACCGTCACACGATGATTGCCCCGACGGCATTCTGGCGCCACCGGGAGAAAGGGGGAGAGAGCCTCACTCCTTCTTCTTCTTCTTCTTCCTTGGCCTCCCCCTAGATGGGAGGGGGAATTCCCACCTGTTCCTTGGCCTCCATGGCTCCCAGAGGGCATGGAGCCCCTCCGAGGTTGGATCTCTCTCTCTCTGTTTCTCTTTTGTTTCGCGTTACTGTTTTCTGTCCCTTCACCGTTTTTTATATTCTCGGAGATCCGTAACTCCGATTGGGCTAAAATTTTAACATTATTTTTATCCAGATATTACTTTCCTTGCGGTCGAAGGACACCTCCAACCGACTTACGGGGTAGCCACGAGCTTGGCCGACACGCCCTAGGGTAGGGGGCGCGTTGTCTGAGCTCGTGACTCCCTCGAGCATCTCTCGCGTTGATTATTGTTCCCAAAAATCACATATATTCCAAAAAAATCTCCGTAAAATTTTATCGCGTTTGGACTTTGTTTGATATGAATTTTCTGCAAAACAAAAAACATGCAACAAAAAGGAACTGCCACTGGGCACTGAATCAATATGTTAGTCCAAGAAAATCATATAAGTTGTCGTCAAAAGTATGTGAAAGTTGTAAAATAATGGCATGAAACAGTGAAAAATCATAGTTACAACAGAGATGTATCAGCATCCCAAGATTAATTCCTGCTCATCCTCGAGTAGGTAAATGATAAAAAGATAATTTTTTATGTGGAATGCTACCTAACATAATCTTGATCATATAATCCAATCATGGCATGAAGGTTAAGATACGAGTGATTCAAGGCAATAGTCTATCATTTGATACAAAGACATCAATACTCAGGCATACTAACAAACAATCTTGCCCTTCAAAATAAAGAATGCTATAGAACGCTATCCCTACAAAATCATATAGCTCACCATGCTTAGTATTCCTAGCATAAAGATATTAATCATGAACTATCCCGATGACAAGCCAAGCAATTGGATCATACTTTTTAACGCGCTTCAGCATTTTCAACTTCACGCAATACATGAGCGTGAGCCATGAATATAGCACCATGGGTGGAATAGAATATGGTAACAGAGATCAATAAGGGAAGTCAAAAAGGAATAATGTCTTGCATCAACTCGGCGGATCAACGGGCAATGGAGAGGACATCATTCGATATCAATGCGAGGAGTAGGGGTTGCCATGCAATAGATGCACTAAGAGCTATAAGTGTATGAAAGCTCAACGGAAACTAAGTGGGTGTGCATCCAACTTGATTGCTCATGAAGACCTTGGGCATTTGAGGAAGCATGTCTTCGGAATATACAAGCCAAGTTCTATAATGAAAATTTCCCACTAGTGTGTGAAAGTGATAACTTAGGAGACTCTCTATACGAAGAACATGGTGCTACTCTGAAGCACAAGTGTGGTAAAAGGATAGTAACATTGCATCTTCTCTCTTTTTCTCTCCTTTTTTTGGTGGACTCTTTTGGCCTCTGTTTTTTTTAAGTCCGAAGACTCATTCTGACTTGTGAGGAATTCATTGTCTCCATCATCCTTTTTCCTCACCGGGACAATGCTCCAATAATGATGATCATCATACTTTTATTTACTTACAACTCGAACTGATACGAGATGACTCTATATGAATGCCTCTTGCAGTGCACCAGGATATGCAATGATCTAGCATAACATGTATAACAATGATGAACGGTGGTTGTGTTGGGGAACGCAGTATTTCAAATTTTTTACCTACGATCACGCAAGATCTATCTATGTGATGCATAGCAACGAGCGGGAGAGTGTGTCCACGTACCCTAGTAGACTGAAAGCGGAAGCGTTATATCAACGCGGTTGATGTAGTCGTACGTCTTCACGATCCGACCAATCCTAGCACCGAATGTACGGCACCTCCGTGTTCAGCACACGTTTAGCTCGATGACGTCCCTCGTACTCTTGATCCAGTTGAGGCCGAGGGAGAGTTCTATCAGCACGACGGCGTGGCGACGGTGATGATGAAGTTACCGGCGCAGGGCTTCGCCTAAGCACTACGACGATATGACCGAGGTGTGTAACTGTGGAGGGGGCACCGCACACGGCTAAGACAAATCTTGGAGAGCCTTTGGGTTGCCCCCTGCCCACGTATATAAAAGAGGGAGGAAGAGGAGGCCGGCCCTAGAGGGGGCGCACCAACGGGGGGAGTCCTACTTGGACTCCTGGTCCAAGTAGGATTCGGCCCCCATTTCCTATTCCAACTAGGAGAAGGAAGGGAAGGATGAAGAGGGGAGAAGGAAGGAGGGGGAGCCGCCCCCTCCTAGTCCAATTCGGACCAGCCCATGGGGGGCACGCGGACACCCCTTGAGGCCCTTCTCTCCTTTCCCGTATGGCCCATTTGAAGGAAATATGCCCTAGAGGCAATAATAAAGTTTTTATTTATGATAAATGTTTATTATTCATGCTAGAATTGTATTAATCGGAAACTTAGTACATGTGTGAATACATAGATAAACAGAGTGTCACTAGTATGCCTCTACTTGACTAGCTCGTTGAATCAAAGATGGTTAAGTTTCCTAGCCATAGACATGAGTTGTCATTTGATTAACGGGATCACATCATTAGAGAATGATGTGATTGACTTGACCCATTCTGTTAGCTTAGCACTTGATTGTTTAGTATGTTGCTATTGCTTTCTTCATGACTTATACATGTTCCTATGACTATGAGATTATGCAACTCCCGAATACCGGAGGAACACTTTGTGTGCTACCAAATGTCACAACGTAACTGGGTGATTATAAAGGTGCTCTACAGGTGTCTCCGATGGTACTTGTTGAGTTGGCATAGATCGAGATTAGGATCTGTCACTCCGATTGTTGGAGAGGTATATCTGGGCCCTCTCGGTAATGCACATCACTATATGCCTTGCAAGCAATGTAACTAATGAGTTAGTTACGGGATGATGCATTACGGAACGAGTAAAGAAACTTGCCGGTAACGAGATTGAACTAGGTATTAAGATACCGACGATCGAATCTCGGGCTAGTAACATACCGATGACGAAAGGAACAATGTATGTTGTTATGCGGTTTGACCGATAAAGATCTTCGTAGAATATGTAGGAGCTAATATGAGCATCCAGGTTCCGCTATTGGTTATTGACCGGAGACATGTCTCGGTCATGTCTACATAGTTCTCGAACCCGTAGGGTCCGCACGCTTAACGTTTGATGACGATCGGTATTATGAGTTTATGTGTTTTGATGTACCCAAGATAATTCGGAGTCCCGGATGTGATCGCGGACATGACAAGGAGTCTTGAAATGGTTGAGACATAAAGATTGATATATTGGACGGCTATATTCGGACACCGGAAGTGTTCCGGGTGATTTCGAAGAAAACCGGAGTGCCGGAGGGTTACGGGAACCCCCCGGAGAACTAATGGGCCTCGTGGGCCTTAGTGGAGAGAGAGGGCCATCCAGGGCAGGCCGCGCGCCCCCTCTCCCTCTGGTCCGAATTGGACTAGGGAAGGGGGGGCGGCGCCCCCCTTTCCTTCTCCCTCTCCTCCTTCCATTCCCCCTCCAAGTAGGAGTAGGAAAGGGGAGTCCTTCTCCTACTAGGAGGAGGACTCCTCCTCTCCTGGCGCGCCACAAGGGCCGGCCGGCCTCCCCCTTGCTCCTTTATATACGGGGGCAGGGGGCACCCTAGAACACACAAGTTGATTGTTTCCAGCCGTGTGCGGTGCCCCCCTCCACCATAATCCACCTCGGTCATATCGTCGCAGTGCTTAGGTGAAGCCCTGCGCCGGTAGCTTCATCATCACCGTATTCACGCCGTCGTGCTGACGAAGCTCTCCCTCGACACTCTGCTGGATCGTGAGTTCGTGGGACGTCACTGAGCCAAACGTGTGCGGATCGGGGAGGTGTCGTACCTTCGGTGCTAGGATCGGTTGATCGTGAAGATGTACGACTAATCAACCGCGTTGTAATAACGCTTCTGCTTACGGTCTACGAGGGTATGTAGACAACACTCTCCCCTCTCGTTGCTATACATCACCATGATCTTGCATGTGCGTAGGAATTTTTTTGAAATTATTACGTTCTCCAACAGTGGCATCCGAGCCAGGTTTATGCGTAGATGTTATATGCACGAGTAGAACACAAGTGAGTTGTGGGCGATACTAGTCATACTGCTTACCAGCATGTCATACTTTGATTAGGCGGTATTGTTTGATGAAGTGGCCCGGACCGACATTACGCGTACGCTTACGCGAGACTGGTTCTACCGACGTGCTTCGCACATAGGTGGCTGGCGGGTGTTAGTTTCTCCAACTTTAGTTGAATCGAGTGTGACTACGCCCGGTCCTTGTGAAGGTTAAAACATCACATATTGACGAAATATCGTTGTGGTTTTGATGCGTAGGTAAGAACGGTTCTTGCTTAGCCCGTAGCAGCCACGTAAAACTTGCAACAACAAAGTAGAGGACGTCTAACTTGTTTTTGCAGGGCATGTTGTGATGTGATATGGTCAAGACATGATGCTAAATTTTATTGTATGAGATGATCATGTTTTGTAACGGAGTTATCGGCAACTGGCAGGAGCCATATGGTTGTCACTTTATTGTATGCAATGCAATCGCCCAATAATTGTTTTTACTTTATCACTAAGCGGTAGCGATAGTCGTAGAAACAATAGTTGGCTAGACGATAACGATGCTACGATGGAGATCAAGGTGTCGCGCCGGTGACGATGGTGATCATGACGGTGCTTTGGAGATGGAGATCAAAGGCACAAGATGATGATGGCCATATCATATCACTTATATTGATTGCATGTGATGTTTATCTTTTATGCATCTTATTTTGCTTTGATTGGCGGTAGCATTATAAGATGATCTCTCACTAACTTTCAAGGTACAAGTGTTCTCCCTGAGTATGCACCGTTGCGAAATTTCGTCGTGCCGAGACACCACGTGATGATCGGGTGTGATAAGCTCTACGTTCACATACAACGGGTGCAAGCCAGTTTTGCACACGCAGAATACTTGGGTTAAATTTGACGAGCCTAGCATATGCAAATATGGCCTCGAAACACTGAGACCGAAAGGTCGAGCGTGAATCATATAGTAGATATGATCAACATAGTGATGTTCACCATTGAAAACTACTCCATCTCACGTGATGATCGGACATGGTTTAGTTGATTTGGATCACGTGATCACTTAGATGATTAGAGGGATGTCTATCTAAGTGGGAGTTCTTAAGTAATATGATTAATTGAACTTTAATTTACCATGAACTTAGTACCTGATAGTATTTTGCATGTCTATGTTGTTGTAGATAGATGGCTCGTGCTGTTGTTCCATTGAATTTTAATGTGTTCCTTGAGAAAGCTAAGTTGAAAGACGATGGTAACAATTAGACGGACTGGGTCCATAACCTGAGGATTATCCTCATTGCTGCATAGAAGAATTACGTCCTGGAAGCACCGCTAGGTGCAAGACCCGATGCAGGAGCAACACCGGACATTGTGAACGTATGGCAGAGCAAAGCTGATGACTACTCGATAGTTCAGTGTGCTATGCTTTACGGCCTAGAACCGGGAGTTCAACGACGTTTTGAACGTCATGGAGCATATGAGATGTTCCAGGAGTTGAAGTTAATATTTCAAGCAAATGCCCGGATTGAAGATATGAAGTCTCCAATAAGTTCTATAGCTGCAAGATGGAGGAGAATAGTTATGTCAGTGAACATATACTCAAAATGTCTGGGTATAATAATCACTTGATTCAACTGGGAGTTAATCTTCCTGATGATAGTGTTATTGACAGAATTCTTCAATCACTGCCACCAAGCTACAAGAGCTTCGTGATGAACTATAATATGCAAGGGATGAACAAGACAATTCCCGAGCTCTTCGCAATGCCAAAGGCTGCGGAGGTAGAAATCAAGAAGGAGCATCAAGTGTTGATGGTCAACAAGACCACCAGTTTCAAGAAAAAGGGTAAAGGTAAGAAGGGGAACTTCAAGAAGAACGAAAAGCAAGTTGCTGCTCAAGTGAAGAAACCCAAGTCTGGACCTAAGCCTGAGACTGAGTGCTTCTACTGCAAAGGGACTGGTCACTGGAAGCGGAACTGCCCCAAGTATTTGGCGGATAAGAAGGATGGCAAGGTGAACAAAGGTATATGTGATATACATGTTATTGATGTGTACCTTACTAATGCTCGCAGTAGTGCCTGGGTATTTGATACTGGTTCTGTTGCTAATATTTGCAACTCGAAACAGGGACTACGGATTAAGCGAAGATTGGCTAAGGACGAGGTGACGATGAAATGGTTCCAAAGTCGATGTGATCGCGGTCGGCACGCTACCTCTACATCTACCTTCGGGATTAGTTTTAGACCTGAATAATTGTTATTTGGTGCCAGCGTTGAGCATGAACATTATATCTGGATCTTTTTTTATGCGAGACGATTATTCATTTAAATCTGAGAATAATGGTTGTTCTATTTATATGAGTAATATCTTTTATGGTCATGCACCCTTGAAGAGTGGTCTATTTATATTGAATCTCGATAGTAGTGATACACATATTCATAGTATTGAAGCCAAAAGATGCAGAGTTGATAATGATAGTGCAACTTATTTGTGGCACTGCCGTTTAGGTCATATTGGTGTAAAGCACGTGAAGAAACTCCATTCTGATGGACTTTTGGAATCACTTGATTATGAATCACTTGGTACTTGCGAACCATGCCTCATGGGCAAGATGACTAAAACGCCGTTCTCCGGAACAATGGAGCGAGCAACATATTTGTTGGAAATCATACGTACTGATGTATGTGGTCCGATGAATGTTGAGGCTCGCGGCAGGTATCATTATTTTCTCACCTTCCCAGATGATTTGAGCAGATATGGGTATATCTACTTGATGAAACATAAGTCTGAAACATTTGAAAAGTTCAAAGAATTACAGAGTAAAGTGGAAAATCATCGTAACAAGAAAATAAAGTTTCTACGATCTGATCGTGGAGGAGAATATTTCAGTTACGAGTTTGGTCTTCATTTGAAACAATGCGGAATAGTTTTGCAACTCACGCCACCCGGAACACCACAGCGTAATGCTGTGTCCGAACGTCGTAATCTTTCTTTACTAGATATTGTGCAATCTATGATGTCTCTTACTGATTTACCGCTATTGTTTTGGGGTTATGCTTTAGAGACGGCTGCATTCACGTTAAATAGGGCACCATCTAAATCTGTTGAGACGACGCCTTATGAACTGTGGTTTGGCAAGAAACCAAAGTTGTCGTTTCTTAAAGTTTGGGGCTGCGATGCTTATGTGAAAAAGCTTCAACCTAATAAGCTCGAACCCAAATCGGAGAAATATGTCTTCATAGGATACCCAAAGGAGACTGTTGGGTACACCTTCTATCACAAATCCGAAGGCAAGACATTCGTTGCTAAGAATGGATCCTTTCTAGAGAAGGAGTTTCTCTCGAAAGAAGTGAGTGGGAGGAAAGTAGAACTTGATGAGGTAACTGTACCTGCTCCATTATTGGAAAGTAGTTCATCACATAAATCTGTTCCTGTGATTCCTACACCAATTAATGAGCAAGCTAATGATGATGATCATGAAACTTCAGATCAAGTTACTACCGAACCTCGTAGGTCAACCAGAGTAAGATCCGCACCAGAGTGGTACGGTAATCCTGTTCTGGAGGTCATGTTACTTGACCATGACGAACCTACGAACTATGAGGAAGCGATGATGAGCCTAGATTCCACGAAATGGCTTGAGGCCATGAAATCTGAGATGGGATCCATGTATGAGAACAAAGTGTGGACTTTCGTTGACTTGCCCGATGATCGGAAAGCCATCAAGAATAAATGGATCTTTAAGAAGAAGACTGACACTCACGGTAATGTTATTGTCTACAAAGCTCGACTTGTTGCGAAAGGTTTTCGACAAGTTCAAGGAGTTGACTACGATGAGACCTTCTCACCCGTAGTGATGCTTAAGTACGTCCGAATCATGTTAGCAATTGCCGCATTTTATGATTATGAATTTTGGCAAATGGATGTAAAGACTGCATTCCTGAATGGATTTCTGGAAGAAGAGTTGTATATGATGCAACCTGAAGGTTTTATCGATCCAAAGGGTGCTAACAAAGTGTGCAAGCTCTAGCGATCCATCTATGGACTGGTGCAAGCATCTCGGACTTGGAATAAACGTTTTGATAGTGTGATCAAAGCATATGGTTTTATACAGACTTTTGGAGAAGCATGTATTTACAAGAAAGTGAGTGGGAGCTCCGTAGCATTTCTAATATTATATGTGGATGACACATTATTGATTGGAAATGATATAGAATTTCTGGATAGCATAAAAGGATACTTGAGTAAGAGTTTTTCAATGAAAGACCTCGGTGAAGCTGCTTATATATTGGGCATCAAGATCTATAGAGATAGATCAAGACGCTTAATTGGACTTTCACAAAGCACATACCTTTATAAAGTTTTGAAGAAGTTCAAAATGGATCAAGCAAAGAAAGGGTTCTTGCCTGTGTTACAAGGTGTGAAGTTGAGTCAGACTCAATGCCCGACCAATGCAGAAGATAGAGAGAAAATCAAAGGTGTTCCCTATGCTTCAGCCATAGGCTCTATCATGTATGCAATGCTGTGTACCAGACCTGATGTGTGCCTTGCTATTAGTTTAGCAGGGAGGTACCAAAGTAATCCAGGAGTGATCACTGGACATCGGTCAAGAACATCCTGAAATACCTGAAAAGGACTAAGGATATGTTTCTCGTTTATGGAGGTGACAAAGAGCTCGTCGTAAATGGTTACGTCGATGCAAGCTTTGACACTGATCCGGATGACTCTAAGTCACAAACCGGATACGTGTTATATTGAACGGTGGAGTTGTCAGTTGGTGCCGTTCTAAGCAAAGCGTCATGGCGAGATCTACGTATGAAGCGGAGTACATAGCTGCTTCAGAAGCAGCAAATGAAGGAGTCTGGATGAAGGAGTTCATATCCGATCTAGGTGTCATACCTAGTGCATCAGGTCCAATGAAAATCTTTTGTGACAATACTGGTGCAATTGCCTTGGCAAAGGAATCCAGATTTCACAAGAGAACCAAACACATCAAGAGACGCTTCAATTCCATCCGCGATCAAGTCAAGGAGGGAGACATAGAGATTTGCAAGATACATACGGATCTGAATGTTGCAGACCCGTTGACTAAGCATGATCAGCATCAAGGCTCCATGTGTGTTAGAATCATTACTGTGTAATCTAGATTATTGACTCTAGTGCAAGTGGGAGACTAAAGGAAATATGACCTAGAGGCAATAATAAAGTTGTTATTTATATTTCCTTATATCATGATAAATGTTTATTATTCATGCTAGAATTGTATTAACCGGAAACTTAGTACATGTGTGAATACATAGACAAACAGAGTGTCACTAGTATGCCTCTACTTGACTAGCTCGTTGAATCAAAGATGGTTAAGTTTCCTAGCCATAGACATGAGTTGTCATTTGATTAACGGGATCACATCATTAGAGAATGATGTGATTGACTTGACCCATTCTGTTAGCTTAGCACTTGATCGTTTAGTATGTTGCTATTGCTTTCTTCATGACTTATACATGTTCCTATGACTATGAGATTATGCAACTCCCGAATACCGGAGGAACACTTTGTGTGCTACCATACGTCACAACATAACTGGGTGATTATAAAGGTGCTCTACAGGTGTCTTCGATGGTACTTGTTGAGTTGGGATAGATCGAGATTAGGATTTGTCACTCCGATTGTCGGAGAGGTATCTCTGGGCCCTCTCGGTAATGCACATCACTATAAGCCTTGCAAGCAATGTAACTAATGAGTTAGTTATGGGATGATGCATTACGGAACGAGTAAAGAGACTTGCCGGTAACGAGATTGAACTAGGTATTAAGATACCGACGATCGAATCTCGGGCAAGTAACATACTGATGACAAAAGGAACAACGTATGTTGTTATGCGGTTTGACCGATAAAGATCTTCATAGAATATGTAGGAGCCAATATGAGCATCCAGGTTCCGCTATTGGTTATTGACCGGAGACGTGTCTCGGTCATGTCTACATAGTTCTCGAACCCGGAGGGTCCGCACGCTTAACGTTCGGTGACGATCGGTATTATGAGTTTATGTGTTTTGATGTACCGAAAATAGTTCGGAGTCCCGGATGTGATCACAGACATGACAAGGAGTCTTGAAATGGTCGGGACATAAAGATTGATATATTGGACGGCTATATTCGGACACCGGAAGTGTTCCGGGTGATTTCGGAGAAAACCGGAGTGCTGGAGGATTACCGGAACCCCCCGGGAGAACTAATGGGCCTCATGGGCCTTAGTGGAGAGAGAGAGGGCCAGCCAGGGCAGGCCGCGCGCCCCCTCCCCCTCTGGTCCGAATTGGACTAGGGAAGGGGGGCGGAGCCCCCCTTTCCTTCTCCCTCTCCTCCTTCCTTTCCCCCTCCTAGTAGGAGTAGGAAAGGGGAGTCCTACTCCTACTAGGAGGAGGAGGACTCCTCTCCTGGCATGCCACAAGGGTCGGCCGGCCTCCCCCCTTGCTCCTTTATATACGGGGGTAGGGGCACCCTAGAACACACAAGTTGATTGTTTCCAGCCGTGTGCGGTGCCCCCCTCCACCATAATCCACCTCGGTCATATCATCGTAGTGCTTAGGCAAAGCCTTGCGCCGGTAGCTTCATCATCACCGTCATCACGCCGTCGTGCTGACGAAGCTCTCCCTCGACACTCTGCTGGATCGTGAGTTTGTGGGACGTCACTGAGCCGAATGTGTGCAGATCACGGAGGTGCCGTACCTTCAGTGCTAGGATCGGTCGATCGTGAAGACGTACGACTACATCAACCGCGTTGTCATAACGCTTCCGCTTACGGTCTACGAGGGTACGTAGGCAACACTCTCCCCTCTCGTTGCTATGCATCACCATGATCTTGCGTGTGCATAGGAATTTTTTTGAAATTACTACGTTCCCCAACACCATTAAGGCCCACTACTTCCCTCGACGAATTCCCGTAACTCTCCGGTACTCCGAAAAATACCCGAATCACTCGGAACCTTTCCGATGTCCGCATATAGCCTTCTAATACATCGATCTTTACCTCTCGACCATTTCAAGACTCCTCGTCATGTCTGTGATCTCATCCGAGACTCCGAACAAACTTCGGTCATCAAATCACATAACTCATAATACAAATCGTCATCGAACGTTACCCTACGGGTTCGAGAACTATATAGACATGACCGAGACACATCTCCGGTCGATAACCAATAGCGGAACCTGGATGCTCATATTGGTTCCTACATATTCTACAAAGATCTTTATCGGTCAAACCGCATAACAACATACGTTGTTCCCTCTGTCATCGGTATGTTACTTGCCCGAGATTCGGTCGTCGGTATCATCATACCTAGTTCAATCTCATTACCGGCAAGTCTCTTTACTCATTCCGTAATACATCATCCCATAACTAACTCATTAGTCATATTGCTTGCAAGGCTTATTGTGATGTGTATTACCGAGAGGGCCCAGAGATACCTCTCCGACATTCGGAGTGACAAATCCAATCTCGATCTATGCCAACTCAACAAACACCATCGGAGACACCTGTAGAGCATCTTTATAATCAACCAGTTATGTTGTGACATTTGATAGCACACTAAGTGTTCCTCCGGTATTCGGGAGTTGCATAATCTCATAGTCATTGGAACATGTATAAGTCATGAAGAAAGCAATAGCAATAAACTAAACGATCATAGTGCTAAGCTAACGGACGGGTCTTGTCCATCACATCATTCTCCTAATGATGTGATCCCGTTCATCAAATGACAACACATGTCTATGGTTAGGAAACATAACCATCTTTGATAAACGAGCTAGTCAAGTAGAGGCATACTAGGGACACTCTGTTTTTGTCTATGTATTCACACATGTACTAAGTTTCCGGTTAATACAATTCTAGCATGAATAATAAACATTTATCATGATATAAGGAAATAAATAATAACTTTATTATTGCCTCTAGGGCATATTTCCTTCAGGTTGTGCCACAAATATCATGTCAGCTCTATATGATCATACCAAGTAATATGACAATGAACACACAAGTCATGTATATGATGATGATGATGGAAGTTGCACGGCAATATATCTCGAATGTCTATGGAAATGGCATAATAGGTAGGTATGGTGGCTGTTTTGAGGAAGATATAAGGGGGCTTATGGGTGATAGAGCATATCATATAACAGGGTTTGGATGCACCAGCAAAGTTTGCACCAACTCTCGAGGTGGGAAAGAGAAATGCACCGTACCGAAGAGGCTAGCAATATGCGGAGGGATGAGAGTGCGTATGATCCATGGACTCATATTAGCCATAAAGAACTCATATACTTACTGTGAAAGTTTATTAGCCCTCGAAGCAAAATACTACTCGCATGCCCCTAGGGGAATAGATTGGGAGTAAAAGACCATCGCTCGTCCCCGATCACCACTCATAAGGTAGACACTCAATAATAAATCATGCTCCAACTTCATCGCAAAACAAGAGGCTATACATGCATGCTTCGGGAATCACAAACTTCAATATCAATATTTTTACTAAACCATAATCATCCATAGTACACCCAAATATTACCATGTTAATATTGCAAAACTATTGCAGGGAATCAAACATATCATATTCAGTGATCTACAAGTTTTATGTAGGATTTTATGACTAACCATGTGAATGACCAATTCCTGTTGACTCTCTAAATAAATATAAGTGAAGCATGAGAGTTTAATTCTTGGGACAATTCCATTTCTCCGCCTAACTTGAGCCACCACCTGGCATTTGCCCCTAATTTTCTGGTATGCTCAAAAATACCCCTCTGCCGTCAAGTCACCTTATAGAAATGCCCTTACCGTCCGGTCAAAGGGCTTTGACCGTCTGGTGAACAGTAACATGGTGAAGAGTAAATTAAAAAATAGCAAAAAAATCTAAAATATTGTGAGATCATAGATACTCAAGGGCGCAAGGTGCGTGCAAATTTTCGTGCTGTTTGGACATTCCAAGAAATTGTGGCAAAAGAAACACTGTAAATCTATACGCTCTGAACAGTAAATTCAAAAAAATACCAAGAAAATTCAAAAAAATATGAAATTTTTTGGCATCAAAGAGGCTTGGGTGCGCAAGGCGCTTGCAATTTTTTGTGATCAAATGACATGCGAGGAGCTCTAGCAAAAAAACAAAATAGTGCATTTCTTCAAAGTTTTTTTTTCTGAGGCAATTTTTGTTTTTTTCTCCACAAGCTCCTACAATGTCGAAACACAACAAAAATTTGCAAGCACCTTGCGCAACCCAGCCTCTTTGATGCCAAAAAAATTCATATTTTTTGAATTGTCTAGCTATTTTTTTAATTTATTGTTCACAACGTACAGATTTACCGTTTTTCCTTTGCCACGAGCTCCTGGAATGTCCAAACAGCACGAAAATTTGCACGCACCTTGCTCCCTTGTGTATCTTTGATCCAACAAAATTTCCGATTTTGCTATTTTTTTCAAATTTACTGTTCACCAGACGGTCAAAGCCCTTTGACCGGACAGTAACGACATAGAAGGGCATTTCTATAAGGTGACTTAATGGCAAAGGGGTATTTTTGAGCATACCAGGAAATTAGGGGCAAATGCCAGGTGCTGGCTCAAGTTAGGGGAGATTGTCCCTTAATTCTTTCTACAGAAGACCATGCACTAAGAAATATAAGTGAAGCAAAATATCATTATACAAATAAAGGTTTTCCAAAGGTAGAGAAACGGGCATCCAAACTTCAAATGGTATAAGTGAAGCACATGAAGCATTCTATAAAGCCATACTCAAAAGATATAAGTGAAGTGCAGAGAGCATTATATAAATCAACCAAGGACTATCTCCTACCAGCATGGTGCATAAAATAAAAGGGAAAAATATACACAAAGGAGGCTCCAAGAATTTACGCATATCATGTGAACAAAATAAAAAACGAGATATACCGATAATTGTTGAAGAAGAAAGATGGGATACCTTCCGGGGCATCCCCAAGCTTAGACGCTTGAGTCTCCTTGAATATTCACTTGGGATGCCTTGGCCATCCCCAAGCTGGAACTCTTGCCTCTTTTCATTCTTCTCATATCGATACCTTCTCGAACTTCGAACACTTCATCCACACAAAACTTAACCGATCTTTTTATTAGAGGGTTTAGTACATATAAGATCAAATCCCATCATGTCATGCTGTAACATTATTGTAAAATTATAATAAAAAATTACCCATTGTATGCTATCACAATTCTATGGCTCCCAAATCAATGGGGCTCAACATGATTTCAAACATAAGAAAATAAAGAAACTATAACAGCAATCTGTGAAAACATGACAGTCTGTAAAGATGCACTTGAAAAATATACTTCTGTAACTCCAAAAATTCTGAAAATAAGGACGTGATAAACAACTTGTATAGGAGTACTGTGTAAAAAATTCAGAAACTTTTAACATTCTGGTAAAAATGTAAATTCAAGTACTACAGCCAAAGTTTCTGTTTTTGCACTGCACATACCAAACAAGCAATTTAAACATCCTAAAGGTAAATCTTGGCAAATTATTTTTACAATACAATGGATTGGTACAAGGGGATAAATTTTTTGTTGAAAAGTTTATGTAATTCAAGATTCACAAAGTTTCCATGGGCACGAACAAAGTTCAAGGCATGATCCCACTTCAACGGTGCTTGTCTTTCTCACTTTCACTTTTCTTTTTGAAAGAGTTTTAGGTTCCACTCTACATTATTTTTTTGTTTTTATAACTTTTAAAGCACACAACAAAAGAAAATGACTCTTTAAAACTTGCAGGTTATCTCCCAGACAACGCTTTCTTTAAAGCCATTAGCTAGGCATGTAGTGCTCAAGTAGTTGATCCACCCGGATCCCAAAGTATATCAAAGACAATTTTAATTAACAATGATTTATAATTCATTAGTGAGCACAAAGCAACATATGTCACATAATAATGGAGTCTTACTCTCTTCCTATGCATTGGCATGTCATAAAAGAACAATTCATGCATGCCAGGTAAAAGCCAATACATAGCATAAACAGTTTCTTGCAATTTTATCGTGTTAGAAACATAGAGAGGTGGAGGTGAATTCCTCTCTCATAATAATTGCAATTAGGAGCAGCAAGCACATGCATATTATATCCATCAAAATCATCATGTGCAACGGTAGAACGCAACTCATCAATATAATCCTTAATAAGTGCAAACTTCTCTAATATATTGTAGTTGGGAGAATTCAAAGAGATGATAGGACTATCATGTGTGGGTTAAATAGAAACAATTTCATGTTTAACATAGGAACTATAGCAAGTTCATCTCCATAAGCATAATTCATATTGGCATAATGGCCACAAGCATAGCAAGCATCAAGTTTATGAAAAAGGTATATTTCAAATGAATCTAAGGGATCATAGCAATTATCATAACATTCAGCCTTCAGTAAGAACAAAGGGAAATTAAACAATGTATGAATTGAAGAGTTACTCTCATAAGAAGGTGGGCACGGGTAGCTAATCTGCTCTTCCTCCTTTTGTTCTTCACTCTTCTCCTCATCTTTTTCATCTAATGAGCTCACAGTTTTATCAATTTCTTCGTCCTTATGTTCTTGCAAAACATTAGTCTCTTCTTGGACAACGGAGACTTTCTCAATAAATTCATCAATATCGGCATTGTATTTATAATTCTCATAGCAATAGTTCCCTTGTGGTGCTGCTGCCCACTCTGGTGCCTGACTCTTGCTTGGTTCTTGCTCTGGGTCGGCTGATGGCGGCGGTTTGCTATGACGGTGGTGATGGGTCGGCAACGGTGCGCTTGCTGAATGCTGCTGTCTTTCCGCAGCTATTGTTCAGAGTATGAATGCTTCTGAAGGGAACTTTAAAGTAACGCTCGCAGCTGCATGAGCGTTGTATAAAGCATTGGGCTTGCCTTAAGACTATATTTGTACACGGCCATCATGAAGACTGGGACTCGATGGGTTATGTGGTTCCTGCACGTGAAGACCTGTTTATCCGAGCACGACTATTCGTTCAGAAAAATTACCCAGTGCTACAGTGATGATGCTAGGATTTGTTGTGGTCAGACGCCGCCCCTGCGGTGGTGAGCCGCCCTGTTGAGCCGCCCGGCGCTTCGTGCCTCTGCCGTCGTCTCATCCTTGCGGCCTTCTCGGCCGCCATTACTTCTGAGCTGCCGCAGCTGTTTTGCTGGTCTGCCTGAACCGCCGAGATTATATTAAGCCACCTCTGATGCAGCATATAGATCGTCTGTCATTCACAAACATCAGGTGATATCTATCTAAATTTATCTTATTAAACACTTATTGTTTTCTGTCAAAGAACAATTACTCTGCCCTGTGACATTTTTACACAGGACAATTGTTTCATGCCATTATACCGCGGATGTACTTCGGCTGTGCTGCATAGCTGCGCGGACATGTGTGTTGCGGTCCAGTTTGCATCAACACGTCGGTCGACTCGCCCGTCCGCCCTTGCAGCCGGTTCACGCGTCCGCACCAGCTTACAACGCAGATGACAACTTGCTCGTCCGCACCGGCTTACAATGCCACGGCCGACTCATCTGTCTACTTCCGCGGCCAACTCGCTTGTGATTGGTTTTAACTTCACCATAGTGATCATCAACACCGCGGCGGATAATTTTTGGCTTGACATATCAGGTGAAATCCATCCAGTATATTTTTATATTGCTTTCTTTAAAAGAGCAATTACTCTCGTTTTCAAGTTCTCCAATGCAGAATAAGTTATATCACTGGGCTGTTGAATGACTCATACCGGTTTACATCACGGTCAAATATGGAGAATCTCAAGACAACTCCTCGAGTCACCATGAGATTCGGGGGCTATGATGACATGACTCAGTAAATGATTACCAATTCCCACAAAGCTTTGAAGCTCTCAAATCCGATTTAAAGTTCTGGTTCAAAAAGAATTAATCTCTCGCAAGTTCGAGTTCTCAAACAAATTAAGGGTTGCCAAAAGAGAACTTGCTGCCATGATGCGCGGTTCAAACATGGGTATCCTGCCTTACGGCTTATCTTATTATGGTCACTTGGGGGCTTCCTGTTCAAACATAGGTCGTATTCGAACCAAAGAGAACATAGCTGTCGGTACCCTTTTGATCGGCACACTGCCAAACTCACTAGGGGGCTTCTTGATCGTATTCGAATCATAGCTCAACCCCTTTTGGGTCCGACGTGGATCGTATTCGAATCAGCGTCGTTAAACAACTCTCAAGGTCATTTGAGGGCTTCCTGTTCAAACATAGGTCGTATTCGAACCAAAGAGAACATACCTGTCGGTACCCTCTTGATCGGCAACGCCAAAGCCACTGGGGGCTACATGTTCGTATTCGAATCCTAGCTTAACCCCTTTGGAACGGTTTACTGATCGTATTCGAATCAGAAGCCTTGATTTTCTTTTTTCTGGATTAAGTTTTTTGAACACAATATTTTAGGTTTTGAGACTTTTTGCTCATATCTGAAGCATATATATGTGGTTTCTATTAACCCGCCCTGGCTTTCAACGAACAAGACGCCAGCATATGACAATATTAATACTTGGAAGGTTTGACTTCTAAGTTTTGGGTTATCACCCTTACTGCACAGGTATCATAAGCCGGCAGTACGATTCAATATCACAAGTCACATAGACCGACAGTGCAAATTCAATATCACAGGATAAGACTACATTTGGGTGGTTACACGCCCTGGCTTTTGACATTAAGTCGTCAGGGCGTATGTTGTTTAAACTTTGTGCAGGATTTGCAGAACTATGACTTATATAAATGCTTAAGTCCAAGCTCATCATTAAAATTGATGCTTCAGAATGATCATCCGTGCTGGATTTTCTCAAAGGCTATAAGCCGCCGGGTTATAAAAATTCCGGCTTACAATGGAGGCGTATTAAATCGCCATCGGCCAAGAGCCACCGGGTATTTAAACTCTGGATTTACTTATCAACAGATGAGGTATTCAAAGTCGCTTGCGCAATGGCTATTATTTTATCAATGGATATGATTTATTCTACAATATATGAAATAGTCCCGAGTCGCTGCAGGCTTACGACCCGACACATGGGGGCTACATTATTTAAATTGAGATAACATCAAATATGCAAGTCTCATGTCACTGCCAGCATGCACCATGGCACTTGGGGGCTAATGTAAAGTCACTTTTTGTTCAACTTATTGAAGAACCGACTCATCACATTGTAATGAGCCGACCCTTGGGGGCTACAATTGCTCCTGTCAAAAATTCAAGGTACACAAGTATTAATCCATTATATTGAACGGTCCACTATTCAGTTGGTAGAGTACAAAGCTCTTAACCTTGTGGACGTGGGTTCAAGCCCCATGGTGGAGATTATATTATATGATGTTATTATCAATAAATTATATACAAAGTCCCAGCTCAGTATTATCTTACTAAGCCGGCCCTTGGGGGCTACACGTTGTTGTTCAAGTTTACATGGTTATATCTACAAAGTCCCTGCTCATTATTGCATAATGACCCGGCCCTTGGGGGCTACACTGGTTGAAGTTTTCATAAGCATAAGGCAATTGCAAGTCCCAGGTTGCTGCAAGCATGACAACCCGACACTTGGGGGCTACAGGTGATATGCATATAAGGGAGAAAAAATCTTCAAATTCTCAGTTTGGAGTAGACCAGATTAACCCGGTGTTTGCAACAATCATGACCTGACATCATTTATTTATAACCCGTCAATTTTGGCAATCATAAATCGGCAAGATCTACATCTTTAAGTCGGTTGAATATCAATTGAATATTTCAAGACCAATATTTTTGTCAAGTCAGAGCATTGAAGGCCGACTCAAATGGATTATTTCTTATAATATTTCTCTACTAGAGCCAATTGGTTATGAAGCTGGCTTATTAACCCGGATTTTTTAGAAGAAGTGCCTGGATTTTTTGCATTGGCAAGGTTTGGACATATCTGTTAAAAGAGATTTGCTATAAGATCTTGAGTATGCATCCAGGAGGAAATGACAAGGACTTAAAGATGATCAGGTGCCGGTTCAGGAAAATATTTAACCCGGAGCACAACCTATCAAGTTTGTTCTTGTGTTTATTTTACAGGATCAGTTTAACATGGATAAATCCAAATTAAACCAGGGGCTAATGTCAGGGATATACCCCGCGGTATGACCCGACCGGAAGTATGACCCGGCCGGGATTGGCGTTTTCATTGGTAACCCGCCGGAGTGGCGACTCACGAGCCTGGCGACTCACGGATGGCCCTAACGGCGGGTCAGATAGAAGACTAGGCCCAAGGCCCAGAAGGCCGGCTCATGTTATGGTGGACCGGCTTAAGAGGAAAGGGATGACGAATATTTCCTTTACGAGGAAGCAAGACCCGTACTTGTATTCAACTTGTAAGAAAAGATAGACTTCCTAGTCCTACTAGGACTCCACATGTAACCCGCCCCTCTAACTTATATAAGGAGGGGCAGGGCTCCCCAAGAGGGACAAGTAAGAAGAAACAATCTCTAAGCTAGACACAACTAAAGGGGAGCCGGCTTATGTGGCGTCTCCCCGATGAGCATAATGAGATCTAGCCACAAACAGCATGTAGGGCTATTACCGGATGATGTTTCCCGGGGCCCGAAGCTGTCTAAATCCTTGTCTTGTGTGGTGTGTCTCTCGTCCCGATCAACCCCTATCAAGCTACCGCATAGATGCGTTGGCCTCGCGACTAAGTCCTGACACTAAGGACATCTGCCGTGACAATTCCACGACAGCATAATTTTCAGATATGTAAAGAGCATCATCGCCATCTTCATACTTTTCAAACATATATTAGTTTCATAAGCACCCTTACAAGCAACAAATTCTTCTATTTGTTCCACATCATAGTAGTCATATACACCATTAGGATAAGAAGCTAAGGTTTCAATATCATTAAATTCACATTGAAAAGGGAGGTGTGGAGCCTCAATCTTAGAGCAACAAGTATAGTCATACATTAACCACAATTTCCAAGCATACCAACGCAACATTTTAATTTGATCCCATAAGTGCTTCTCTTTTTTAGACAAGTGATAATCCCTAAAGTATTCCGGGTGATCCAAAGTATCTCCCATTATCAAGTTGAATGGATATTTATCAGGATTATCAAAGTACTATTTAATGTTTTCCACATAACCAACATCGAGGGTTTTAAGAGGTTTCTCATCTCCATGAGTAGCAAGTACACCTATTTTTTTGGTATTTCGTGTTCCGTATCCATAATTAAAAATATAAAACAACTTAGAACAGAAAAACATACTTAGTGATGAAGCCAATATTCACCCCACGCTATTGCTCCCCGGCAACGCCGCTAGAGAAAGGTCTTGATAACCCAGAAGTATAGGGGATCAGTTATAGTGTTTTTTGATAAGTAAGAGTGTCGAACCCAACGAGGGGCTAACGGTAGAAGTAATATTATCTCAAGTTCTATCGACCACCGATACAACTCTACGCACACCAACAGTTGCTTACCTAGAAACAAGTAACAAAATTAGATGTACTTTGTAGGTGAAGTATGATAAGTTTGCAAGATAATAAAGAATGTGAAAAATAAAAGTTAGGTGCTGTTTTAATAAAAAGAACAATTAAGTTTGTAAGCGAGTGTGGAAAAGCGGTGGTAGGATTTGCGTAATTGTCCCTAAGCAATTGGCTAAGTTACTAGACCGATGGCAAATTTTTATGTGGGAGAGGCCACTGCTAGCATGTTATCCCTTACATGAAATTCTCTGCACTTATGACTGGAACTATTAGCAAGCATCCGCAACTACTAAACTTCATTAAGGTAAAATTTAACCATAGCATTAAGATATTGGTCCCCTACAATCCCGTATGAATCAATTTCTATGTTAGGAAAAGTTCCGTCGCTCTTGCCCTTCAATGCATAGTCCTATCAACATACAACTAGCCCTACGGTGTGATGCACACGCACGCTCATATGATGGGCACCGAAGGACACCAACATAACCACAAGCAATTTAAAACAATCATAGAAATTCACCAATTACCCATAGGACAACAAAAATCTACTCAAACATCATAGGATGGCAACACACCATTGGATAATAATATGAAGCATAAAGCACCATGTTCAAGTAAGGGATACAACGGGTTAGGGTAGAGTGGACCGCTGAATATAAATGAGGGAAGGTGATGGAGGTGTTGATGAAGTTGTTGGAGTAGATCGCCATCACATAATGATTGCCTCGGCGGCGTTTCGGCGCCACCGGGAGAGAGCCCCCTCCTTCTTCTTCCTTGCCCCCCCCCCTAGATGGGAGGAGGGTTTCCTCTCTGGTCCTTGGCCTCCATGGCTCCTGGAGGGTAGAGCCCCTCCGAGATTGGATCTCTCTCTCGGTTTCTCTTCTATTTCGTGTTCCTGTATTCTGTCCCTTCACCGTTTCTTATATTCTCGGAGATCCTTAACTCCGATTGGCCTGAAATTTTAACACGGTTTTTATCTGGATATTAGCCTCCTTGCGGCCAAAGGACACCTCCAACCGACTTATAGGGTAGCCACAAGCCTGCTTGTTGCGCCCTAGGGTAGGGGCGCGCCGTCTGAGCTCGTGACTCCTTCGAGCATGGTCTCGCGTTGATTATTTTTTCCAAAAATCACATATATTTCAAAAAAATCTTCGTAAAATTTTATCGCGTTTGAACTTCATTTGATATGGATTTTCTGCGAAACAAAAAAATGCAACAAACAGGAATTGTCACTGGGCATTGGATCAATGTGTTAGTCCAAAAAAATCATATAAATTGTCACCAAAAATATGCGAAAGTTTTAAAATAATGGCACGAAACAGTCAAAAATTATAGATACGATGGGGACGTATCAAGGCTCAATTGCGAGTCGAGGATGGGATTGCAACTAGAACAAAAGAAGGTCAGGCCTCAGTTACAAGTTGAGAATGGATTTGCAACTGGGACAAGAAAAAAGACACCCATGTTTGGTAGTGGACAGTCAACTAACAAATATGAAAAAAACTCATGAATTTTAAAAAACATGAAGAAGAAAAAATGGAAAAGAGGAAAAAAGAAAAAAAACTCATGAATTGAAAAAGTTTACGAATTTAAAACAATAAATGGAAAAAAGAAAAATAAACAAAAAAAATCAAAAAGATATCGATTGTGGCCGCAGTCCATGCTGAGGCAACACACGAGGCTGTGAAAATAGAAACAACGGCCTAAACGCCACAACAGGGCACCTGTCACGAGCGACGCGTGCAGCAACAACACCAAATGAGAAAAAGGACCAAATAATATGAATCTTGAGGTCTAAATTGTGTGGTTAGATAGTTAGATGTCAGGTAACTATTTCACATCGAGATGTGAAATAACAAATCTGTATATTACAACTACTAGTACGCACTTACAAAGATCAAAAGTTGTGCGGTTGTAAGGCCAACTTCAACGTGGCGTCCCAAACGTATGCGGATTTTGTCAACCGTACGCCTTTTAATTTTAATACCAGCATTTTTGAGGTGCAGGATTTCTCAAACAGCACTATACATAGGGCCTTCCAGACTATCTCATAGATTTTATCCTGTAAAGTCGTGTGAGTTGTTTCACATGCTTGAGTGTGAATGAATTGCAGGGGATGCCACTTCTGCTGGTTGGGATGTTGATGGCGTGCGTGTTTTTTGCCGCTGCTAGCATCTACTCCCTCCGTTCGGAATTACTTGTCACAAAAATGGATAGAAATGGATGTATCTATAACTAAAATACATCTAGATACATTCATTTCTTGGACGAGTAATTCCGAACGGAGGGAGTAGATGAGTAGTATAGTGCACAACTGCATTAGCTTTGGACATATGTGCTTCAATACTTTTTTTTCTGTTGGGCTTTAATATTCTACTAAATTTCTGATCGATAAAAATGTTCGTGGCTACTATAGTACTCCCTTCGTCCGGAAATACTTGTCATCAAAATGGATAAAAAGGGATGTATCTAGAACTAAAATATGTCTAGATACATTCCCTTTTATTCATTTTGATGACAAGTATTTCTGGACGGAGGGAGTATATGTGAAATATACAAACATTTATTCCTTGTTTTCTTATCGTCTAATGTGTTTGGCATTTTTTCTTTCAGATTTACCTCTCTTCTTTGTGCAGCAGGTGCAAGGTCTCAACATGTTCAAGGCTACTTCCAGCTCTTCTTTTTTCATTTTCATCTTATTTTTGTTCATGCATTTTTCTACCATACAAGGACTTGAGGTGATTCGTTGGTTGTAGGTCATGGGGAGCTTCACAATTATGTTAACTCAATACTGAATGTATCAAAACATTGTTATGGTTACTTCTTATTATTTGGTTACACAAAGTCATGGCAGCACAAGTTGTATGTATATCTTGAGATACATGGTGATGCATCTTTGTGAGATTAATTGTGAACCCAATTTATTGATGCTTTGACAGTTTCTGATTTAGTGGCTTACACTGAAGGTGCATACCATCAGCAAAGATATGATTAGGCTTAAGATATAAGGAGAAATAACCGTTATATATTTAAGTTAAATACACATGGTTTTTCACTTCTGTGAAGGATGGAGTTATGTTTAATGTCTAACTTTCACATTTTGTTGTGTATGGATCCATAGTCGATGACCAAGTTGTTGTCTATGTGTGTTATTTGACTGTCAATCTGTGGGTTGTTGTATATAATAGCTGAGAAGTCCATTGTGTGTGCATGTTCGATACGAGATATGGTAGCATATGGAAAGAATATCTGCAAAGCTATATATAGTTCAAATTTAGATTTGAGCTACATTGTTGCATTTGTTCATTTTATTGAAATAATTGTGTCCTAATTAGAATAACCGAGGAAATTTGCTTTTATAATTATACGTGCGTTGCACGTGCACGCTTACTAGTGACAAAAAGGACCAAATAATATGAATCTTGAGGTCTAAATTGTGTGGTTAGATAGTTAGATGTCAGGTAACTATTTCACATCGAGACGTGAAATAACAAATCTGTATATTACAACTACTAGTACGCACTTACAAAGATCAAAAGTTGTGCGGTTGTAAGGCCAACTTCAACGTGGCGTCCCAAACGTATGCGGATTTTGTCCGCACCGATGTCCATCTTTAGCCGCAGGCACGTGCGTGCATCCATCGAGCCCGACGGATTTCAGACTTGGGCGTTTTAAGAAAACTTAATTCAAATAAAACATTAAAAACATAAACTTAATATTTGATCGCCGGCAAAAGCCCAAACACCCCGAAATTTTGTATAGGCATTACGCTTTGAGCATCTTGGATGACAAAATATATCGGATTTTTTTAGTTTTTCTTCCATGTTTTCTATATTACTGTTCACCGGCTGCAGATGAGCCCGCGCACCAAATTGAATTATCGTGTTACATATACAAAGTTAATTTTTTTTCTCTGGGGTTGGGCGGGCCACAGCTTGGTTTTGCCCTCACAAAGCTCCGCCAATGATTGTGTGGATTTGGAGGTTTGGATGCGAGGATAAATGGGGTCATATTTGTCTAGTCTTGTTGGTGGTGCTCTAAGAATGATAAAATCACAACAAACATCTCCTTGTATGTGGGAACTACGCCTCTCACCGAGGGATCATTTGATTCAAATGAAATTTATAGGATTTTTGAAAAAAAATGATGCTTATTTCCTTTTCATATGTAAGTCGTTTGATCGCACACTCGAAGTTATTAGATTTTTTTCCTAAGGATTTCGTTGGCCTATATTTTATGGAAATATTTCTATCCACAAACACTAGTAGGAAAAGGGGCTTTTACCTCGGTTCATAAGGGCCTTTAGTCCCGGTTCTGGAACCGGGACTAAAGGGTCGTTACTAATGCCCTAGCCCTTTAGTCCCGGTTCTTACACGAACCGGGACTAAAGGCCGTCCACGTGGCCGGTGCGGGGAGCCCAGGCAGGAGGGCCTTTGGTCCCGGTTGGTGCCACCAACCGGGACCAATAGGCATCCACGCGTCAGCACCTGGCAGGAGCTGAGGTTTTTGTTTTTTTTGAAAGGGGGTGGTTTAGGGGTTTTGGGGGGTTAATTTAGGTGTTTCATATATTGTGTTAGCTAGCTAATTAATAGAGAGAAGTGTCCTCTCTTATCTCCGTGCTTTGTCGACGCTACGTACTATATACGTATGGAGAGGAGTAGACACGCTAGCTAGTAATCAAATGAAGGAAACAGAAGATCGTCATGAACATATATATATGCATACAAAGAGAAGTGATATCGACCACCTCTCCTTCTCCGAGATATTGGTCGAACAACAAGTTCTCGTATATCTATCCGACACTACCGGCTACATATATACAATAATTATCTCTTACAATACAATCTCCTAATTATATTGTAGGAACACAGGGTCCACATAGTATTCTCCGTTTTCAGCGATCACGTGGTCAAGGAAGAATGCCGCCAATTCCTCTTGAATTCCTCGCATACGATCTGGTGCTAGGAGTTGATCCCGCTTTCAAAAAATCTAATTTGAAGAAGGGGGTCAATACATATATATATATATATGAATAAATGAAACTCAACACAAATGATGGTAATAAAATTAAAATTGTGAATATTATTGCTTACGCACTTCATATTGTTCTTCAGTGTAGCCCCGCTCACAGGTATGGTAGCGGATGGACTCGCAAATGTAGTATCCACAGTAATTATTTCCGGGTTGCTGCCACAACCACTTTACAAGAAATAGAGGTCAATCAAACTGATAAGCAAGCATGCTAAATGGTATTGATCAAACTAGCGCTTGAATCACTAGGAGATGCGCGGAACATGCTACTATAGTACTTACTTTCGGGTGTCTAAATTGCAGCTGGTTCGGCAGTCCCGGGGCTTTTGAGGTGAATTTTCTCCAAACCCTGCCAGACAAAGAAAACAATTACTTGATATCAGGAAATGAACAAAGTTGCTGATATGGTGGATAATGATCGATTTAACTTACTTCTGGAGCATTTGAGTCATTCCCACATGTAGGGCATGGACAACACATAAAACCATTCTGCTTGTTTGCCTCAGCCACTTCGAGAAAATCATGCACGCCCTTAATGTACTCGGAGGTGTGTCTGTCACCGTACATCCATTGCCGGTTCATCTGCGTGCATTATATATAATTAAGTGTGTCAAAAACCATTACAGAACATCATGAATAGATAATTAAGTGACCAAATTAATAGAAGTTCATCATCACATTAGAACCAAAGTACATACATAGTTCTCATCTAACAACATATATATAGCTCTCCAGAGCATCTAATTAATTAAACCATACATTGAAACTATGTAAAACATTTCAATGCGAAAACAAATGCGGTCATAATCGCAACCAAGGTAACAATTGATCCAACGGCATAATGATACCAAGCCTCGGTATGAATGGCATATTTTCTAATCTTTCTAATCTTCAAGCGCATTGCATCCATCTTGATCTTGTGATTATCGACGACATCCGCAACATGCAACTCCAATATCATCTTCTCCTCCTCAATTTTTTTTATTTTTTCCTTCAAGTAATTGTTTTCTTCTTCAACTAAATTTAACCTCTCGACAATAGGGTCGGTTAGAATTTCCGGTTCAACCACCTCCTAGATAAATAAAATCTATGTCACGCTGGTCGGTATATTTGTCATAAACAATAAATGAATCAAATAGTTATAAAAAGATAATATATACCACATCCGAATCATAGACAGGACGAGGGCCGACGGGGGCGGATACCAAAACCATCGCACTATGTAATAAGAAGGAATAAAAAATTAGACAAGTATCTATCTAAAGTAAGAATTTTTTTCTTTCAAAAAGAAGATAAGAACAAGAGGCTCACCACGGTGTTGCCGGCGACGAGATCGGCGCGGGCGGTCGACGGCGGTGAAGACGGGAATGGGACGTGACGGGCCGCTAAACCTAGACAAATCTCGAGGAAAATGGAGCTTTGAGGTCGAGCTTCGAGAGGACAAAGCTTAACTAGTGTGGCTCGGGCATTTCATCGAACACCTCATGTGCATAGGAGGTGAGCTAGAGCACCACAAAGCCCTCCCCTCTCCGGCCAGAGAAAAACAGAGCACTGGAGTGCTCTGCTCGCGGGCGAGGGGTATATATAGGCACCTCATTGGTCCCGGTTCGTGGCATGAACCGGTACTAAATCCGGGCCTTCTGTCCCGGTTCATGCGAAGAACCGGGACAAATGGTTGTGGGCCAGGAGCGAGGATCATTAGTCCCGGTTCGTGGCTCGAACCGGGACAAATGGTTCCATACGAACCGGGACCAATGCCCACGAGGCCCCGGCCGGCCCCCTGGGCTCACGAATCGGGACGAATGCCCCCATGGGTCCCGGTTCGTGACTGAACCGGGGCTAATGTGAAAACTGCCCTGTGACCTATGCCCTGTTTTCTATTAGTGAAAGCACTTGTTAAATGTTCTTTATTTTCTACGTTAAACACTCTTTGATGCACATTCTCATAGTTTTCAATAAAAGAGAATTCAACATGACTAGGACATTGCACTCTAGCTAGGGAGTTCTGTTTGTATTGCAAGATTGAAAAAACACATGAATCCGGTATTTGATTGTATAGTGATCTTGGGCACGAGTGCTCGAAGTAGAGGAAAAGAAATGTCAAACTTGAACAACTCAAGACATCTAAGAAATTATTCTGATAGTTACCATTAAATGTTTCTTACTGTATCAAGTATTTTGCATTTAGAGAATCAATAGTGAGGAGGTGGTTATACTCTCATCCCGCTGAGATCACACAGGTGGTTTGACCCCTGTGTCTCTCGTTAAAGCAAAATATTCTTTTAGGGCCTCTTTGATTTACAAGATTCTCAAAGCAAATAATTGGAAACCATAAGACTGAACCCGGAGTAGGATTTTTTTTCCTAGGGTTGCCTTTGGATCGACGGAATGATGCTAGCAAATTCCTAAGGATTTGATTCCTATCCTCCATTTTCGAATGAATTTAAACATTCGTTCCAATCCTAAGACTCAATCACGTAGGATCGAGACATTTTCATGTGTTCCATCCAAACGACTACCCATGCAGTTCTGCTATGTTCTTTGCAATCCTCTACGTTGCACAGTCAAACCAATACTATGTCCATAGCCATTCATGTGCCACGTCAGCGTGAGAGGAATGGAAATCCAAGTCGGAGAAGAAGACAATGAGTGCATGCAATATATATGCTTGGCTCTTCAATGGAAATAAAAAAGTTGGAGGAGTTTTGCTTCCGTACACCCGAATCTTAAAGTTGCTTAAAAAGGCTATTGTCATATTAGCCTGCAGATCAAACATATTGAATAGATTGATTTGGATACGAAAGACTATAGTACTATTTAATCTGCATCTAAACTGTAAACATTTTTAGGGGTGTACCGAAACAAAGTTTCTTGTGACTTGGCCTGGCCCCGGCAAACTGAAAAATCATGTGATTTGAGTCCGTATTTGTTTAGGAGGAGTTCCATTCAGCAAATGTGACACTCGGCCACTTCTCTCTCTCTCCGCCTTTCGCTCTCCATTGTGCTCTCACGCTCGGCGTCGTTGTCCTTCAAGTAACTCAAGATTTTTCTCAGCAGCTCTGCCAGTCATCCAATCAGTAAATTATACTGCTCCCTCCGTTCATTCTGTAAGACATTTTAGACATTTAGGACAGTGTCTAGAACGTTTTACAAAAGTGAACAGAAGGAGATGACATCCATAATTTAACCAAGAGTCCATGCAAGAAGAGGACCAACACATACTGGACTCATCATTTGACTGCGTGCTGGTTTGGTCGAAGGGCGGGCAGAACGGCTCATCCCCCAGGTAGAGCATGACACTCCGGACTCGATCTCGAGGATCTGTATCTAGACCGAGACTGGTAACTGACGTAGTTGTCTGTTTCACACAGGCTCAGCTGGTTACCCCGCTACAACGGGAGCTTTCCTCTAGTCATAGCGTCTCTGACCCGTCACTTGCGTGACTTGACTTGAATCGATGACCCCGACGATTGAGACCAAGAACCCTACCAAGCCCAAGCCCCATAGATTGACTCAGTACACGTCCAGATCAACCTTGCCGCCTGCCTGCGTTCAGTGTATGCTGCTATGGATATGTTGGTGTCAGAACTTTGGAAGCTTCTCAGGTGAGGGCCAGATGCTTGGAACGAGAGAAATATCCATGCATGTTAGCACCACTCAAGCCCTCCACAGGTTAACCCACGTGACGTGGTCGATCACGTTACCTATTATTATTTATTTTCAAGCGGATTTTCAAGTATATTTTCAGGATTCGGTCGAGAGGTTGAAGCATGTGGTGCAATTGACTAGCAGCTGCGCCGCGGATAAGGTGCGGTGCACCAACTTCCGTGTCGCGCGCGCCTAAAAGTTGTCGCTAGTAGTGCATTTTGCATGAGCTGCAGATTATTCAATGGATACCTAACGCAACTTGCGCTTGTTTGGCGTCATCCTGGAAGAATGGGTACTATCAGCCAGACAGCCAGAGGCCACGAACTATCATTCCACCGATTTTCTCAGTAGTGATAAAGAGACAGACCGACGCTCGTGCGAACTGTGCGTGGAAGGTAGACCTCGAAATACTTTGGGGTTTAGGCGGACGACAGTATCTTCACACGCGGCCTGCTGGCCCGTTTTCAAAACGAGCGGTGTTGATGGCCTGCGATTTATTTATTTATTTTTTAGTAGAACCTGCGATTAAATATGCCGGGTAGAACATATGCAGGCCGATCCCGCAAAATCCCACCGGTGCACTCGTGGCGCATTCGCGAGTCTCGACCTCCGCCGTGTACGTGTTCGACAAACCCCACTTAAAACCTCTCCCGCGCGACCGCTTCAACCATTCTTCCGTAGATAGGTGTCGCCTTCAGTGTCGACTCAGAGCGGACGCGACCGCTCTGCAGCATGCCGGACACTAAAGGGGCACGCCAGGCGAGAGCGCCGCCCGGGACGTGTCCGCTCGCTCGCTCTTCGCGTCATGTTCAGTGTCGACTCAGAGCGACGCGATCGGACTGGGCGACGGGACGGCTTCCTACTGAAGCCGACTGCCCGTTTGTCCGCCTGTCTGACATTGAACAGGTGCGGCGGCTGAGAAACCCACTGCCCGCGCCCGCATTCAAATCGCCGCTTGGCCTGACCGGCACCCGCTATATAAACGCGGCCACACACAGCGCAAAACCGCATCACCTTCGCTTTTCCTTCCTCCTCCGTCACGACCGCCGATGTAGCTCTGCTTCTCTTCGTCCTCCTTCCACGAAACCCATCGACACAATCACGGTGACTAGCAGCACGCTATGGACGCGACTCTCGTCGATGCTGAAGCACAAGATGGCAGGCCTGGCGTGCGTGACACATAGAGGTCAGACTACCTCCGAGTTTGCTGGAGAAGAGCTCAGAGGATGACAAGTGGACAATGGAGGAGACATTCGACGATGAGCGTGCGCCCGTGCCAGTTGTTTGGCATCACCATGGTGCAGGCACAATACGAGGCCATCATAGCAGAGGAGGAGCATCAGGTAGCCTGCACCACTGTTCTTCATGTTTCGAATGTCGCGGGAGGAGCAGCGGTACAACGCGGCCCCTCAAGCAACACTGGCTCACGGAGGGACATATCACTAGCGAGCAGGCGAGCGAGGATGCTGTCGTGGTCATGGCCGCGGAGAACCCGGCCTTCTTGGATGAGTAGGCAAACTGGTCCATGTGCAGCGCCCGCTACATCTGCCACGAGTGATGGCGGTTGTGCGTCTTACGGGCAAAGAGTGATGCCCTGTGTTCACGGAGTTCGAGGAGAAAGCGGACACAAAGGTGACGCAGGCGATCGCAGACTGGACAGCTTCATGTCGATCGCGCTGCCCACGCGGTTCATGCAGGGCCGCAACGACCATGAGGCCGGCTCGTCCACGTTGATCGTGGACCTTACCTCGGCCGACGACATCCACACGACAGATTCCGCCGAGAAAGAGTAGGACGTGGGACAGGGACATGGGCATGTCTCGTGTCCCATGTTTACTGGCAACCTGCGGCTTCACTTCCTGGAGCTCACGGCCGTTGAGCTCACCGGATGTGAAGAATAATAGGAGGTGGAACACGGACGCCTCCACAGCCGACGAAGATTTAGACTAGATTAAAATAATCTCATCTCCACTTGTATTTAATGAAATATGTTTAAAGTGCCATGAATTTTGTTCGATTTAAATAAAAACATCATGCTCGTTTAAATTCTATTTAAAATATGTCCATATGTTTGATGTATATGGTTTGGTTGGCCGGCTTCCGTATTCATGTTGTTGCCTGATAACGACTCTGATTTGAAGGACCGCATTGAATAAGCCCTCACGCAACTTGCGGTGTTTTGGCGCCATCTTGGAATGGATCGGCCAGACAACCATAGGCGTCGAATTGTTCCACGGATTTCAGTAAGAGACAGACCAACGCTCGTGTGAACTGTGCGTGGAAGGTCTCGGGATACTTTTGGATTTTAGGCGGACAACAGTGTCTCCACACGCGACCTGCCGGCCCGTTTTCAAAACGAGCGGTGTCGATGACTTGAGATTAAATATGCCGGGTAGAAAACATACACAGACGATCTCTCAAAATCCCACCTGTATCTACACTACACTCGTGGCGCATAAAAGTAGTTGTTTAACAATGATTTTAAGCCAAGATGGAGTCAGTCTGGCCGTGGGAGTTTGGTGCCACGATGACTTTGTTGGCAGATCTGCTGACTCTCGACGCACGACAAGGCAGGCATCGACATCGTCCACGAGAAAAAGTCGCGGATTTGATCAGGAACAGTGAGCAAAGCACGCCAATTAGACAAATTTGTTGTGTTGTTTATGTACGTGACATAAATGCGTGGCTTAGTTAGTGTTAAAAATATCAGGGATGTCTGGCTGCTCTGCTCTGCTATGCTTGATGTGGATGCAGAATTAAAGGCTTGCTTGGACGTCACCTCCGGGTTATGTTATGTTACTCTAGAGGTTAGTTGAGCTGAAACACTCGTGAGTAATAAACTACGTATATCAAATAGTTGTATGATACTATCACGTTGATTCCTGTAATATTCTCGCTGACAGTTGAATGGATGGTGTCACTCTCGGCGAGACTGCTGACTACGTGTGTAGATCGCCATGTCTGCTCAAGAAAGCAGCATGATAGTGGTGAGGTAGCTTAAGCGTGGACAACGACGCGCACCTGCACTATACCTGGTCTGCTGGTCACGAGAAAATGCAAAAGAGAAAGAGAAAAATAACCGCCTTGGGAGAAGTGAACAAGGGGGTCAATTGAAGCAACGGCTGCTCTCAACTCCCAACGGCAAGGAAAAAGAAGACTGCTGCTTTCATCATCATACAACTGCGGAAAGATTAAAAGGAAAAAACAAATGTCGAGTACTCTTTGATGGCAGCTTCACATGTTCAGATCAGAAAAGAATACAGCTGCAGCCCTACAAGGGTAGGCTGCTTCATGTTAATTGACTCTACATTATCTTCATCAGTTTTAAAAGTGGCGTATGCATAGCATTGCTCATTCCTTTTCCCTTGCTCATCTGATTTGATAACCAATATATGATGGCCTGACAGATCAAACCTCAGCCAGGAATGTGCTGTACCACTAATACTTACTATGACAGAATGACACATCATGGTGCAGCGAGTATATATTTTACAGCAACTAACCAACTGGAGTAGCACATTAATTATCTCCCCTTTTATCGAAAGAGACGGAGTCATCAAGGAAGAAAGAGGAAATGACCAAACAGATGGACTTTGGTCCGGTTGGCAACTGCCGTCACTTTTGCCGGGTCACAAATTGCAGCCAACAACTACCACTCCGAGGTCTCAGCCGGTGCCCTGTACTGGTGTAGGTTTAACCTGGCATGATTTAACAGCAAATTATCCGCTGTTACTCGTCAGTGCTTACGAGGCCTTGTCACACCAGATGAGTTCACAAGATACTCGGTGTCATACGAGGTTATATCAAATGAGGTCACAAGATATCTGACACTCCTCGTTCCAAAACTGGTTCCAAAATGTTTGAAGTCCCTAACTTTGTCCTAGATTGGTCAAACTTAAAGATGTGTGACTCAGTACAAACCTAGAACTTCAAACAATTTGAAACGGAGGAAATACACGAGAAATAAAATGGCTTAACTGAACTTAGCCAAAAAGGAAAACAGAGAGTAAACTGGACGCTAGCATAAACAACCACAACTCGAATGCACATTTTTATACAGAAGCACGAGCAGTCGCCCGATACAGTTTCTGTCCTCGAGACCTAGTTTCAGTCAAATGTTGCTCATATCATAGGGACAGTCATCTATACCACGGACCGCACACACATTTTCTTGTCGCTAAGAATGTACATGCACTTTCTCATGAAAATGAACTCAAAGGGCATCTACTGGCGGAGCTCACGAAAGACATGCTTCCACTGGCGAGCAAGTTCGAATGATGGTTTGTATCAACAGCACCGGCAGCAAAACAGATCTCGGCATGTGTACGGGGCTGCTCTGGCTTCCAGCTCCTCAATTGGGGGCACGGCCTCGAGAACAAATCCATTCTCTCTAGTGAAGCAGAAGTCATAGATGTTCCTGCATATGCCTTTACTGAACGGATGAACTCTATCAGGAATTCCCCTGCAAGTAGTACAGCTCCAGTGTTTCAGTACCGAGTTAATGATACAGCAATGATGAAGCACAGCAAGCTGGAGCGTGAGTCGCATCCAGTATTGCATACCTTAAGTAGAATATCCGCTTCCTTCTGGCCACTTCATAGGTTGTTTGATTTGTGAGAGCAATATAACTGCAAAGATATAGAAGGGGGAATTCAGCCAAACATGCATTAAAGACAAAATGTAGTTGCTCCTTTCGGGCAGGGGCTGCATGGAGATGATGCCTTTGTAGACCAACAATTAATGGCCTAAAATTGATCAAATTCCAGCCATGCGCCAGAAGGGCAGGCATGTGTAGCACTTTGCTTTGGCTTTTGCCCTCCGATCCTCTATTCGCTGGGTTAACCCCGTAGTGCGACATTTTGGGCCCGTAGTGCGACATTTTGGGGTCAACAGGCATTATATGCTACTGTGCTTCAATTTATAACTCAACGAAAATTGACAAAGTGGTATGGGGAGTTAAACAAAATAACTTTTAAAAAATTATATGTTCAACCATTGGCCTGTTGCTATGCATTTGCTAGACAGTAATGTTTCGACAAAGCTCAAATCCATGATTTTCGCCCCTCCTTTTTCCCGAAGGAAATTTAAGCACATGTACTCAACTTAACAATTCAAGAAAATAAAATAAAAAATGCTACCATTTGACGTCTCTTTTGAATAATTAGAAGGCCTTGTATGGTTAGACAGATCAAACGACCAGGGAAAAGCTTACGTATGAAACATCAACAACAACAGCAGGAACATAAGGATAAATATCAATATTGCCAATAGGATTACACCAATAAAATCCTTCCACCTGCCATGGTAACAAAAAGAAGTTCCATGAGATAACCAGAAAAGAAAGGCTCGAATGAAAGGATTGAAGCCACATCTTATGGCCAACAATATGAGCTCAGAAGAGAATAACATATCTTACCAGACTTTCTCAATATCTAAATGCAGTGACTCAATGTACAGAGCAACAGTCCAGGTAGACAGGATTGATTCTTCAAATATGTACCACCTAGAAAATATAAAACATTTGTTATAAAACTATTAAAACAATTTTAATAATTGAACCAAACACATCACAAGGTACGGCAACATAAACAGTACAGTTTGTACTGCCAGTAAAGTCCAAAAAAGCTTGGTGTGTAGTACATAGTTTACCTTTTTTAAGCAGTCAAACTAAATGAGCTTTATACTCCCTCCATGCCAAAATATAGTGCATATTAAGATTTTTCTTAGGTCAAACTTTGTAGTTTGACCAACTATATAGAAAAATATATGAACTTTTACAGTACCAAATATCTATGCTAACAAAATAAATTCCATGATGAATCCAATGGTATTGTAGATGTCGATAATTTTTTCTACAAAACTTGGTCAAATTTACAATGTTTGGCTTAGGACAAAACTAATATGCACTATATTTTGGCATAGATGGAGTACATGGTAAACGAAAGAGAGAATTCCTTATTTGGCCTTTTTTTAAAATTTGCTTCCCTATTTGGCCCAAAATAATATTCTTCCCTATTTGACACCCAATGTAAATTTTGTTCCCTATATGCTACTTCCGTCCATTTTAGACACTAACGGTATTAAGCGTGAGATGAAACGACCATTTTGCCCCTCGTGCATTTTCACCGATGTTGCACTCCAATATTCTGGTCCTTAGCTAAACTGATCTATGTGTGTAAAATTCGTAGAAAACATCTATAAAACGTGTACTACCATATCTAAGATCAGTATCATACTCGTTAGTTCATCACGTTCCAAAAGCATTACACACACTAGTAAATCATCTAATTAGCCCACGTGCGGAACTAGTACACATAATTAGCCGTAGACCATGCGTGCGCCGGCAGCCGTAGACCATGCGCACAGTCGGCAGACGAGAACGCCTCCTACTGGCCAGGAGCAGCTGTAGACCACGCACACAGCCGGTAAGCGGAGGACCAGGGGAATGCTGCCAGCCAGCCATGCGCAGCTGGAGACCATGTGCTCGCTCAAACTGAGGCAGTTGCCGCTGCCGGTCGTCCAGTTCTGGCAACTGCCTCAGCCTCCTCTAATGGATTTACAAGCAGATGAGTTTGCAGCGGTAGACCTATCTCCTGAAAAGAGTTCAGTAAACAAGGAACGAAGCAACCGTCCCCTCGGGGAGGAGTGTTTTAAGGGATTGACTTCGGCTCCTATTATCTTTGTTTACCAATCTTCAAATTGGTGAATTGGTTAATAGGAAGTGCGTGCTAGCACGCTTCATATTTCTAGTAACAAGGGCCGTTGCTTGTTTGGTCGTTAGATCAGAGGGCGCTCATCCCTAGCTTGGCTGTGACGCGGGAACAGGTCCACCGGGACAATGTCCGTCACCTGCGGCACCGCCGTTCAATGCTCGCCCACTGGCTTCGTTGTGCCCGTCTTAATCTTGTCCAACAACTTCAGGAGCACCCCTGCCGACAGCGTCACCATGTGCCGGTGATTTGGTGAGATTGAATTTGAGTTAGTCTAGGCGGCGATCAACGAAAGGATCGCAAGAAAGGTTGTTTCTGAAACATCAACAAGTTCTTCGTGCTGCCGATGAAATCTCAAACTACATTGCACGACGGGCGTGTTGATTTGACCAAATCGGAGCCAATTTGTACACAATCTTGCATCAAACAAGGCAAATCCAAGGAAACCTCGGCTAATTCGATAAAACCTTGGACAGTTCAATGCTCGCCACATCAAGAATGATGGAAGAACCTCGAAGTGGAGCTTTGCATGGATGTCCGGCTGCAACAAGAGGGCGATCCTAGAAGACAGGAGAAGCTGTTTGCACCTCATTGCACTACTGTGGCCTGCGCAGCCGCGCCGAGGCCGAGCCCGCCTCAATGCCGTGGGCCGACCCCTTTGCAGCCGTGTTCACCTACGGCCGAACCGCACCAAGGCATTTGCCAACTACCACCTCCGCCGTGCCTTGGCTCGTGATATCCGCAGCCGTCTTGTCCCCTTCCGCCTCAGTGCCTTGGCCGCCATCCACCACCCACAGCCACAGCCCTAGCTGGGTCGCCCATACCCCTTAGCCTCGCACCGCCGCTGCTATGTGCTCGGGGGAGAGAGCGAGTTCTATCAAAGGGAAGAGGATTCGGTCAGGGATCGGGGAGAGGAGAGAAAGGTTCGATCAATCCATCTCTTCCTTTTTTTTCTTTCTTTCTGGTGTTTAACAGCTAGGAGCACTTTGGTCCATGGAAGAAAATACTGGCAGGTCAAATGGATGTAATGGTAACAGATTTGACGGAAATGTCATATAGGGAACAAACTGTAAATAGTGTCAAAAAGGGAAGAAGTTTTTGTTTAGGGCCAAATTGGGAAGCAAAATTTAAGAAAGGGTCAAATAAGGAATTCTCTAAAAGAAAAGGGTTCATCCATCATCTAACACGTCAGTTCAAATATTTCAGATCATCTACCTAGTATTGACAGTTTTGAACAAATTGACTTGTAACTGCACATGGCAACTTAACTCTTACAACTAAATTTTACAATCCATATGTAAAATCAAGTCTATATCCAGTCCCATTTACTTTCAGTCACAAATCGATGCCCTGTGCAAAGCGTGCAATCAACTTCAACTTCGGCTATATCTTAAGTAGATTAGCCACATGAAAATAACAGAAACAGATTAATCAAAATGTGTTTTCAGAACATTATGTGCATACATTGTTTCTATACCACTATATAGTGTACGAATAACAATGATTATCCGCTGTTGGATGAAGCCGATCCAACGGTTGAGAGGTGGCAAATCCGAGTAGTCTTGGCTGTTGGATATTCTCTCCACCACATTTGATTATGCCACGTGTACTAATCCAGACGATACTACACCTGTGCTTATGCACGAACCTGAAAACAAAGACACTTCTCCTTTGTTCTGGACTTCTCCAAACTTCAATTTTCCAGGTTTTCTTTGTTAAAAGAACACCATTCATGTTTGTTCTATCATTTAGTTGTACAATATGCACGTAACACATACATTTCTCATTTGTTCTAGACTCTTCCATACGTCAGTTCTCCCAAGTTTTTTCTTCCAAAAGAAGTGGCATTTATTTTATTTTTTATTTCTGTTTTTTTTTGTTCAAAGCTAATGCAGCATCTTCCGAAGTCCAATTTGTCATCAAATATTATGTAATTATACTTTGAATTCGAATGGGATGGGCGATGAAACTTAAAACATACATCTAAAATTTATTTGTGTGTGACTCCAAATGTATAGTTTGCCTATTATAATGTGGTATGTTGATATCTGTTCGCACTTCACTCTCACATGCAAGGCGCATGTAACTTACTAGTACTGAATAGTGTATGATAAAATCAAAGATGTTCAGGTTGCATGTTGGAGATAAAAACGAAATCCAGAAAATCATGACCAGGTGAAGTGTAATCTGTTTGCTCATATAATCAAAGCATGGGTGGATATGCATTGACAGTCACACCAATCAAGCCTTATGCAGTGTGCATGCATAGAGCATGCTCCTCAAAATGTTGATACAGCACCAGATGTCCAGAAGCAAGCCAATAAACACACATGCAGATTTATTCTGCAGAGTGCACAGTAGAACATAGACGGTGTACAACGGAAACAAATGAACGTGCATGCCAGGCAACATAATCATTATGTACATGTAAAAAATATAATGCAGGAAATATACATGCCAAAACTCACCAAAAACGACAATGGTTCTTTTTGCCAATGCACGTTCCAAGCCAAACACAGTGATGGTCAAACTGAAGGACGCATTTATCACAATCATGGCAGTGCCTGGTACGAGGTGGCTGCAAAAGTGTAATGTAGGGAAAAGTGAACTTAGACAATCAGCAAAAGCTTTACATGGAAAAAGTTTGAAGAGTAGGACGTAGGATCAGTGGATCACACAGATCAGTGTGACACAAAGACATGTGAAAAACAACATTTTAGTAATGTATGAGACAGTACTAATTCAATTTGTAGCATTCAAAGTCGTGTGCCCACCACTTTGCTAATTAGTTAGGAATTAGAAACCCCGACATAGCATCAGGGTGTAGAAGACACTCAGGATGGTCTCAGGGAGCCTAAAGATACTCGTCATAGCCTTAGGGCACCTAAATGGGTCTTTAATAGGCAATACAATGAAACCATTTAGAGCAAAAGTATGACGGAAAGGCTGCAAATAGACTACTTCAACTGTATCACGTTACAATCAACTATAATTCTAATGCCTGAATTCTTATAGATCCACTTAACGATTCTTAACCAGTGACGTAAGGAGTTTAGTTTAATACAACCAAAGGTACGTGGACATAACTCATGGCTAAAAAAAATCCTTGTTTTTCGTGTCACCAACTCAAACTTGATGTGAAGTTCAATCCGATGATTTTGTACAACGGACGTAGTGAACATTTGCATGTCATAATTATGAAAGCTTTAGCACCATAAATTGAGAAGATAAAACAAAACCTGGATAATTTTGCAATATTGGCAAGTCCAATCCCTACAAAGAGAATATAGAAGAATGTTAAACTAATATTATGACAGTGAGCAAACACAAGGATTTTACTACTGCATATACCCTAAAAAACAAATTCTCGAGCTTTACCTGTTGCTTGACCCAGGAGGATAAAGATCCACAATTTGATGCAACCATGACGATGAAGAAGACATTGGTCTAAGTTTCTCTAGATCAGGCCGGTTTGTGGAGGACTTTAAGCTTCCATGTTTTGAACTGGATTGTCTTTTCTTAATCATCAAAAACACACACACAAGAAAGTATAAGTATCAGTGTATACCTCAGATAGGTTGTCAACACTTCTATGCTATGGTGATTACGACATTACTTTGAAAGAGTGGCAGTATTGATGAAGGTTGCATGCATCCCACCACTGGCTTGCATTGCATCAATAACATAGCTGACGGCACAGGAGCCCCAAAGTCAGGCACTTCGAGATTCAATCAATAATGTGTAAACAAATTTAATAAGGCTATTCCATACCCTGGAGATGAACCAGCAGTGTAGAAGTATTGCGCTAAGGTGATCAGAACAAGCACACCATACACTCCAATATACCTGTAATAAAATGATACCAAATGAAGATCCTCAGCAACCAAAAAAAGATAACTGTCCACATCCTAAGTAAGAACAGAATGAACAGGGATTTATAGTGCAATAGGGGGGGGGGGGGGGGGATCATGGCGTAACATATTCTCCTAGTGACCAGAGTCTAAATAACCATGATGCCTACACTCTGGCTGAAACAGTCAAGCAAAAACAGCACTACAACAAACTACCAAATACCACTCAGATATACAATAGAGTGCTTTGACTTCTGAGAAGGGCATGTTATTATCACTGTGTAGAATTGCGTGATTTATGCTTCATAGCTGGTGGCACGCGGACAACTAGCACGCTAGCACCCCAAAAGCTACCTTTCCTCGTAGAATTATACCAGATTATATGGTTTATTTAAAACAGGGGAAACAATCATTAGAGTGATACCTAGAACTGGAACGAAGCTTCGAACGCCTCACGAAGAAAGTGATAACAAATCGACAGCGCGTCTTAAATTTGGAACTGAACCAAGAAAAAATTGAACTGGTGGGCAAAATAAGGTGGGAACTGTACCACGGCTCCTCGTGGATCCGCCTATCGAGGGTCGAATCGAGCAGGAAGACGGCGCCGACGAAGACCACGTGCATCAGGAGAACCATGGCCCTCAGGCCCAGGGGCGACCTCCTCGCTGCGCAAGAGAAACCCCAAACACCAGATCAGGACGCAAACACCCGGGACCGAATCGAGCTGAGGAGGGGGGATCGAAGGGAGAGCGTACTCCGATCGGAGAGGCGGGCGCCTGGCTCGGCGGCGGAGGAGGACGCCATTGGGGCCGCCGCGGTCGCATCCGACGGCGAGGATGGTTAAGCGGGAGTGAGGAGGGCTACCGGCGGTCGCGACTCTGGTGCTCCGGAGACGACGTTTTCCGGAGGAAGAAGCGGGGTCCGTTGGGGTGGTGGGGGCCACGTGACAGACAGGACTATGTTGTCTTATTGAAGTGGATGGGGGCCAGCTGGAAGTGGGGATAGGACGAGAAGGTGTTAGTTGGGAACTGGATCCATCCACGTGAGATGCAGAGCATAGTATACCGGCGTCTTGCAAATTTCGTTTACAGTATCTTATAAATAAATTTTGTGGAGGTCGGCCTCCTCGATAGAATAGATCCGGTAAACGTGGCCGGATTTGCACTCGATTTGAAACATCTAGTTAGCGTTATAGATCATACAAGCATAGTTCATCATACAACTAGATAGATAGTTCCGCACAAAGCACATCGATAGGTAGTTCAAACTTAAACTACTAGACTAGATACTTCATACTAGCATCTACTCCTCGCTGAAGTCATCGTCGTCACCGGAGTCGTCCTCGCGAGGCGGGGGCTCGTTGTCGTGGAGGGTGTTGTAGATGAGCGTGCCAGAGAGGGTTGAGGCGAGTTGGTACTCCTCCCGGAGCGCCGGCAGGCGCGCGGCCGCAACTGCATCTTCGGTGGCGGCAGCCTCCTTCACCTCCCACCAGGCGCGCTCGACCGCCCTGAGGCGCTGGATGGACGGATCAAAGAGCCACCCGAGGCGACGGACCCGCACTCCGGCACTGCGGGACTTCGCGTCGTGGGTGCGCGCCTGCTCCCTGCGCCTTTCCGACACGGGAGGACGGAGGGAGGAGCTGTCGGCCTCGTCGTCGTTGCGCCGCTTGCAGCCGTCGAGCCCACCGCGGCTGCCATGCCCGGAACTCGTGGAAGCCATCTCCGGCAAGATCAGGCGGTCAAATGCATCGCAAAAGGTCACCGGAGGTGTTGGCATTTGTCGCCAAAAGAAGAATTTTGCGGCGGAGGTGGGTGGGGGATTGCGGGACGGGAGCCCAAAAATGCCCCGGCACCCACATATATGGGGGAATCGAGGGTAGTTTACGGGCTGCCTGTAAAAGTTGTACGTGTCGGGCCCTTTTTAGTGGATCCGCTCGGGCCCTTTTTTGGCCCCTCCTGTAAAACGGCCACGAAAACGCACTTCGCTGGACTTGCACGGGATCTTCTAGAGATGCTCTTATTACTTTTCTTTAGGGGATGCTCTTATTACTTAAAACGTAACAAATCGGGATCAAGCTTTGCACGACATTTGCATTAGTATAGCCAGAGTTCAATAATGAGCACTCTTCAAAAAATACGGATCAGACTGCTATAAAAGTATAAACATTAGAGCATGGTTATAAGAAGTTGTCATGTCATTTGGAGTCGACATAATAGTTGGCTTGTATACAATAGTAAATTCTAAATGTGTAGTACTTTACTAATAATTGGCTCACCTTACAATCTCACAAAGTGTCTTCGGTCTCGTGTTATAGCCGGCTCTTATTCTACAGTCTGCTCTCTCTCTCTCTCTCTCCTCCAACTAAGCAAAGACATAATACTTTAGACCTTATAACCTACTTATGTCACCTTATTATACTTGCTATTAGCACGGCTAGATGACTGGAACATGGAGCGCGATGGCGGTACACGAGGACTAGCAGGAGCGGCCAATCTGCATGGCTCTCAGAGTAATGCTACTAGTGAGTTGCGTTGGGATTTTCCCCAAAGAGAAAGGGTGAAGCAATACAGTAGCGGATAGTATTTCCCTCAGTAGAGGACCAAGGTTATTGAACCAATAGGAGACTCACGCAAACGATCTTTAGCAATATCTATACACACAAGAGCAAATGCTTGCACCCAGCACGGGCAAGAGGGTTGTCAATCCCCTTGTACTCGTTAATTACAAGGTTTAAATCTGATAGTAGTAGATAAATAAAATTTAAAGTGAAATAAAAGTAATAAAATTGCAGCAAAGTATTTTTTGTTTTAGCAATATGATTAAAATAGACCCGGGAGCCATAATTTTCACTAGAGGCATCTTTCTCATAAGAATAGCATACGGTGGGTAGACAAATTACTCTTGGGCAATTGATAGAAAATCGCATAGTTATGACGTTATTCATGGCATGAGGATCGACTCCTCCATGCATCTACTACTATTACTCCACTTCGAGAGCGCTTCTATGCTTGCCTCTCTACATATTAGGTTCATAACAAACAGAGTAATGCATTAAGTATGATGACATAATGTAGACAGAATAAAACCAAGCAATATGATTAAACCCCGTCATTTTCCCCTTAATTAGTAGCAACAATACAAATACGTGCCTCGCTACCCCTTCTATCACTGGGTGAGGACACCGCAAGATTGAACCTACTACTATGCAACACTTCCACTGAAGATCTATAAATCAACTTGGCCAAAGAAAACCCATAGATCGAAAAGCATTACATAGTTATAACAATAATACATAATAAAGTTCAGAAAAGACTCCGTTACTTTCAATGAAGAATCCAATCATAAATCCACAATTCATCGGATCCCAACAAACACACCACAAAAGAAGATTACGTCGAATAGAACCAATTTATATGCACTGGAGCATGTGAATGTAGTTCAAATTTGAATTATTCACATAAAATGCCTAGAAAATCCAGTTAATGTATAAAAATGTCCAAACGAACCCCGAAAATTCCAAAATTTAACACAACACTCCTGTTTTTCTATGTTGACACTAGAATTTTTTTGAAAGCAATAAGAGGCAACGGATATCGTTTCGTCCCCAAAGGTGGCACGTTCCCTACAGAAACCATCACGCTTGTTGTGAGAAGCTCTGGTTTGTGAGAAGTTTATACCCAAACCTGCCCCAAATGGGACAAAAAATTTATCACGGCATGTTGATGCCGCTCCATGATAGCATGCTAAGTTTCATGAATTTCAGACGAGTTTTGGATTTACTAGAATTTAAAAACCATGTATCTCAATGTTTGCGGCCGAGTGACGGTGGCAGGGTGTTTGACATTCATTCCCATTTCTTGCATGGGACCTAAGCATGCAACCAAGGATACAGATTTGATTTTTCAACCAATTTATATGCACTGGAGCATGTGCATGTAGTTTAAATTTGAATTATGCACATAAAATGCCTAGAAAACCCAGTTAATGTATAAAAATGTCCAAACGAACCCTGAAAATTTCCAAAATTAAACACAACACTCCTGTTGTTCTATGTTGTCGGCGTCCTGGGACCGGGGGTGCCCAGACTTGCCTGCCTGCGGCCCATGGTGTGGCTCCGTCGACGGCCTGGTACGGCCCAGCTTCAGCAACAACAACTCAAGACCCTCGCGAGGGCCAGGCCTCGCGAGGCGGATGACACCAAGACCTCCATGAGGAGTGGCCTTCCCAGGCTGGCTCCTGAGAAGCGGAGATATCAATGCAGGCTGCACCTCGCGAGGGTCACATGACGTGAGCCACGACGACCAAGGCTAGGCGGGCGCCAGCGGGCGCAGTGTACCAGTTTCCTCTTTGGTGCTAAGGAGGCAAGCGCAGGTGAGAGGTCCCGAGGAATCAAGCAAAGGTTTCCATATCGGTGCAACAAGACCAAGACCACCAGGACGACAGGAAGGAGGTCATCGCGGAGCCCATTGCAGCGTCACCACCAGAGGCTTTTGCAGGCGAAGACCACTTTTGTCAGGATAACTTGTACTAGTTGTCTCCCTTCGAGTTTGGCCGTTGTGGGATCCCTTCCCGCCTACCTTTGGGAAGAGGACCAAGGCCACTATAAATAGGACTTAGCCACCACCATAGAGGGGACGGATCGATTCCACCCTGACCACCTCACCAGCTCATCGAGCCCAAGAACACCTCACCTCCCGAGGCTGTTCCACCACTGTACTAGTTCATCCTCAGCACTTCGAGGCAATCCACCACAAAGCTGGAGTAGGGTATTACACCGCAAGGTGGCTCGAACCAGGATAAACTGTTGTATCTCTTGTCCCTTGGGTTCGTTGAGCTAGGCCTTGGAATCGTTGAGCGGGCAGACTGGGGAGGACGAGTTCTTCACACGCACCCCAGAGTTCGAACCTCTCAAGGGCCTGCGGAACCCTGAATCCGACATTTGGCGCGCCAGGTAGGGGGTCCGTCGGACCCTCTCTTCTTCCAGTCGGCCCGCCATCGCCCTGCAGTTCCGATGGCTGACGATCCGAGGGCCCATGGCAAGCACTAGGCTGCTTGGCCCACCCGGGCAGCGCCGTCCGCCCAAGAAGACCTCAACGCCGCCGGACACGGGCGGCGCGGCCGACGCCGTCCGCCCTTGCACCAAGGCGTACGCGCGCCACCACGCGATCTTTGGGCTACACCGCGGCGACAACACTGCACACTCGTCGGGAGCAGGCGAACAGGCGAGCCGCGCTCATCATAGCGCGCGAGCTGCTGCATTGCAGGTTGGCGGAGGGCGGCCGCAATGCATTGCTGGAGCGGGTCGCCGAGCTGCTTGACGCCACCTGCAGGGGTGCGGCGCCCTTCTGCTCCCTACCCACGCCTGGGGTTGTGGTAGGGGCACGCACGGGGCCCCGTCGTGCCCGCGCGCTCCCCGAAGCGTCAGGGGGATTCGACAACATCAACATGGCCCGCAGCGCCGCTCGTCCTGCCACGACTGCGCCGCCTCCAGGAGGGGCAAGCCCTGGCAGTCCCCTGCGGGGCCGCGCTGGGATGTCACCCCATGGCCACCAGGGCCAGGCGCCAGGACTGGCGGCTCAAGGCGTGGGGCACCCAGGCGACGGACCCGGCGCGGCAACTACAGACGCCTACGTGCCCCACATGATGGGCCTGGAGTACACACCGGAGGAAGGCCCCAACTCGTTCCCCGAGCCAGGCTGGGCAAAAGGGACGCTGGAGGCTGGGGTTTTCCACGAGCTGCCCGGCACCGACCCCTTCTGCGACAATGACCGCAGGGTACAGCCGATATCTCGGGAGCACGCTTATGCTAACCATGGACCGCAGGTGAACCAGGCCACAACAGCGGCACCCCAGGGCGGTGGCTCCGCTCCCGGCGGGAGTGGCGCCCTGGGGGCTGCGCGGGAGGGGCCTGGAGTCAGGGCCTCCCCCGCGCCGCGTGGAGCAAGGTGTTGCACGGAGGTAGGTCCTCTGCCAGGGAAGGCGCCGGTGAGCCCTTCCCCCCGGCAGAGGGACCGTGGTCACCGAGGGCGCTGCCAGCGTCCCTCTTGCCCCTTGGTCTCATCCTGGTTTCCGGATGCCCCAACGGTGGTCGGGGGTGGCGCAGGGCGGGGCCCTCGTCTAGCGATATGAAGCAAGGCTCACGCCTATGAAGGTCTCCGCTCGTGACACTCTCACGTAATAATGAGTGGGGTTGTACACGCGCGGAGTCTCCGGAGTGCCGCCCTCGGGCCTCGGGGGCTCCCGCCCACGTCCAAGTGGAAGCACCATGCTCCGCGCTGGCCGTCGGCACTGTCCCCCAATGACTATGCTCACATCCAGTGAAAGCACTTAGCTCCATGCTGGTGGGAAGACAAGAAGACTAGCTAGGTGCCGTACGAGGCTATTTGCTTTCGTTCCTTTTTCTGTAACTCGATTCGTCACCTTTTGGACTGAGATTTGGAGTTCTTTTGTGTTGTCGAGAGCCGGGGGAGTCTTCTCTTGTTTTGTGTTCGTCTCTTGCTTTTCGGTCACGCATTTTACTCTGGGGCTCATGCCTGGTACCCCCTCCTGCGAGTGCCCCGTGAGCGGGGGCTGGGCATAGTACGCGTGTGCTAGGCACGCTCAGGCAAGCCTGGGCAGTGACAAGGCCCCCCCGAGGGTCAAGGACACAATCGCCACAGGACCACCGCGCACATACCTTGCCGTAGTCTGGCACCCTCTCCTCGCGAGGCTCTCTTGGACGGGCCAGCAGGCTTCTCGGGAGGCTTAGAACCTCATGAGCCTCGAGGGGCCGACCTCGGGAGGAGGGTATGACCAGGATGTCGGGGCTCGCCCAAGACCTGCGGAGCCAAGGTAAGATGTAACAAATGCCCCGCTCGGAAGCCCCACAGGCCCGCAATGGCGCATCTCAAGCCCTGTCCTTAAAAGGCGCGTCATCATTTCATACATTATGTTTCATACATTATAAGGGGGCCCCCCTTTTTCAAAATGCTTTCACACCCCACAGGGCCACGCCCGGAGGTTTTCTCTTTCACACACTTAAGGCAAAATAAAATACAGGATTAGCCGGAGGTGTTGCCGTCCATGCTGTCCCCGTTGTCTTCATCATCGCCACCCGAGCGGCTACTATCATCGTCTTCATCATCGTCGTCTGCGCCACCCTCTCCGACCACCATCACGGCCGCGTCATCCTCAGGGCCGAACTCCTCGACCAGGGCATCCACGTTGTCGTTCACCCAGTTCGACGGGTTGTCGCGGATGACCCCGGGCACGGGGGCTATGGCGGCGTCGAAGTCAAAATGGGGATCGAGGCTCTGGAGGTGACTGAAGACGTGCGAGAGTCCCCGGGAGGCCCCGGCTCCTCTCCTCAACAAGTTCGCGAGCCCTCGCGGCCCGGTCCTCCAGGCGCGTCACGATTTCGGTGAAGAAGCGGAGGTGGCTGGCGTAATCTTCCTCGCGTGGGTGCGGTGCGCTCTCCTCGCAGATCACGCTCAAGGCTCGGTTGGCCCTCACCCTGAGGGCCTGGAGCATAGAAGCATGCTCACGCTGCAGAGTCTGCCGACGGCACGCCTCGTCGGCATTCTTCTTCATGAGGGACGCGACGTCATCGATCTTCTGCTGAAGTGAGAGCAAGTCGGCGCGGGTGGAGGCCAAGTTAGCCTGGGCAGAGGTCTGGGCTGCCTTGGCGACCCCCTCGCGCTGCTCCGCCTCATCCAGTTTGGTCCTAAGGGTGGCGGTCCTGCCCTCAGCCTCAGCCTCCACGAACACTAGCGCCAGGCGGTGCTCGTCGACAAGATCTGCGCGAGCCTTCGCCACTCTCCGGTCAACCTCCTCCTGGATCTTGGCTTCTCGCACGGTGATGGCATCCTCAGCCATGGTCACCTGGCGCTCCCTCACCTCCAGCTGCTCAAGCTCCAGGCTGCGCTCCGAGGCCTCCAGCACCAGCGCCTCCTCGCGTTTCTGGATCTCCTCCTCTTCGGAAGGCGCTCCCCTCATTGACGCCAAGACGGCCATGCACGCCTCAATCCGCTGCTCAAGGGTGGCGTTCAAGGACAAGAGTTCCCGTTCACGCTCCTCGGCAGCCTCGCGGTGATGGTCGGCTGCCCTGGCCTCCTCCAAGGCCCGGTCGCAGGCTTCGCATGAGGTCACAAGGGACACCTCGGCCTTCGCATTGGCGCGCTCATGCTGAAGATGCCCGAGGTTGGTAGCCACCTTCAACTGGTGCCACTCGTTCGCCAGCCGAAGGCCCTCCGTCTCAAGGCGGGCGTCAACGTCGACAAGCTCTTCTCCGAGCCAGCTCAGCGCACCCAATGCCTCCCGGAAAAGCTCGTGGCGTATAGCACCGCGCTCGCGCGCAAGCTCCAGCACATGGCCAAGCCCGTCCTTCGCGTCGGGATTGTTGGGGAAGCTTGAGGCAGCCCGCCTGCCCTTGGCGAGGGGCTCATAGCTGGCACTTTCCCCGCCACCCTTCGGGCCTCGCCAAAGGTGCCGGATCGCGTGGCCTCGCCACTCGAAGACGAAGCCAGGGCTGGGGTTACCCAGCCACCAGTGATGACCAATGGAGGAGCCCTCAGCACGCCTTCTTCACCCCAGGTCGGACCATGAAGGGGGGATGATAAGAATGCAGGATCGAGGCCCCTCATCGGCGCGTCCGCCTCTTGGACAGGCCCCGCGCCTCGCGTAGTGGCCCAGCGGGGAGAGCCCGAGGCCTGGGGCGAGTCAAGGGCTAGTGGAGGCCGCTCCTCAGAAGACCTCACCATTGTAGCCGAAGGGATCCTGAAGAGCCATCATCAGGAAAGGACGCAACATGCAGGAAATCATGAGGATAAGGTACTTACTCGTCTATGGCTATGTACTTCCTCTGCTTCAGCGGCCGGTAGGCGTCACCACTGCAGCTTGGAGACCCTTTCCTCCTGCGGAGCGCGTCGAGGTTCAGGCGAAGCTGGCCGAAGCCCGGGACGCGACCGTCAGCATCTGGGGCACTCGGCGGGGACCCTGGGGTGGAGACCTCAGGAGCATCAGACTGCGCCATCTTCCCAGCCTCCACCTTAGGATTGCTCGCCCGAGATCCGGGGCGGCGACCTCGGGAGCCTCGGACCACGGCAGCTCCCCAGCCTCCACCTCAGGATTGCTCACCCGAGCTCCGGGGGCGGCAACCTCGGGAGCCTCGAAACGCGCCAGCTCTCCGGCTGCCTCTTCAGGACGGCTCACCCGAGCATCGGGGGCTGCCATCTCAGGAGCTCCGACTGACGTCGTTTCTTCAGCAGCCACCTCGGTGCCATTTGGCGGCGCTCGCCCCCTGCATCCGCCTCCGGGGTGCGCGCCGCGATGGCGGCAGGCAGAGGAACCATGAGGATGGGGTTCTCACGGGACCCTTCAAGGCCGGGCGCAGCCCCCATTCATCAAAAGGGGCATCTGCCTCACAAAATCCTCCTTGTTCGAGCAACAGTACAGGAGGCAACCCTCCTCCGGAAGCATGGCTGGCGCTGGGTCGCCCGTCAAGAGCTCCAGCACCGTACGCAGCGTATCAGAAGGGAGCGCTGACACATGGAGCCTCATGGGGTCCCTGCTGCCGGCAAAGGCCCACATTGGCCGAGAATGACGCTGAAGCGGAGCAATACGGCACTGAACGAACTCCGTCACAACCATGGGCGCCGTCACCCCAAGCTTCTTCAACCTGGCCAGCCTGCGCCAGACATGGGCAAGACGATGGTCGACGAGCTTCGCGTGTCCCCAGCCAGAGCTGGGTACGGCCGGCACTCGTGGGAGCAAGAGTAGGGAATTGAGCACCCCGGCGTCCACGAACACCCACCGCCTCCGGAATCCATTTGTAACTGGAGAGAGCTCAAAGTCGATGCCTGAGCCGGCGGTCGCCGCTACGGCCTGAATGGCCACGCACCCCGAGCGCTAGCAGGCATCGACCAGATGAAGCGAGAAGAAATGACAAAACAGGGCCACGGAAGGGACAATGCCCACCATGGCCTCGCAGACGAAGGCGAAGACGGCAAGGAGAATGATGGATTGGGGATCCAGATGCAGCGCATGGACTTGGTAATGCGAGAGTATGGCGTTGAAGAAATCAGAGAAAGGGGGATCAGGCCAGCCAAGAGGGCGTGAAGATGAATGGGGATCTCAGTGGCTACCATATCGATCATGGCGCGGGAAGCAGGCCAAGCCACCATCACCTTCCATTCATTGGATTTTAGCAAGCGCTGGGCGAACCTTGTCCAGCCCTTCTTGATTGAGCACCATCGACCGCCCGAGGGCGGGCTCGAAGGTCAGCGGAGATTCGACCGGAGCACAACATTTCCCCTTCTTCTTCTTCTTCAGGCGCGGCGCCATAGCGACAGGGGAGGACCGGAGCCGGGGTTGTTGGAAATATGCCCTAGAGGCAATAATAAAATGGTTATTATTATATTTCCTTGTTCATGATAATTGTCTATTGTTCATGCTATAATTGTGTTATCCGAAAATCGTAATACATGTGTGAATACATAGACCACAACATGTCCCTAGTGAGCCTCTAGTTGACTAGCTCGTTGATCAACAGATAGTCATGGTTTCCTGACTATGGACATTGGATGTCATTGATAACAGGATCACATCATTAGGAGAATGATGTGATGGACAAGACCCAATCCTAAGCATAGCACAAGATCGTGTAGTTCGTTTGCTAGAGCTTTTCCAAATGTCAAGTATCATTTCCTTAGACCATGAGATTGTGCAACTCCCGGATACCATAGGAGTGCTTTGGGTGTGCCAAACGTCACAACGTAACTGGGTGGCTATAAAGGTGCACTACGGGTACCTCCGAAAGTGTCTGTTGGGTTGGCACGAATCGAGACTGGGATTTGTCACTCCGTATGACGGAGAGGTATCTCTGGGCCCACTCGGTAATGCATCATCATAATGAGCTCAATGTGACCAAGTGTTTGGTCACGGGATCATGCATTACGGTACGAGTAAAGTGACTTGCCGGTAACGAGATTGAACAAGGTATTGGGATACCGACGATCGAATCTCGGGCAAGTAACGTACCGATTGACAAAGGGAATTGTATACGGGATTGATTGAATCCTCGACATCGTGGTTCATCCGATGAGATCATCGTGGAACATGTGGGAGCCAACATGGGTATCCAGATCCCACTGTTGGTTATTGACCGGAGAGTCGTCTCGGTCATGTCCGCATGTCTCCCGAACCCGTAGGGTCTACACACTTAAGGTTCGGTGACGCTAGGGTTGTAGAGATACTAGTATGCGGTAACCCGAAAGTTTTTCGGAGTCCCGGATGAGATCCCGGATCTCACGAGGAGTTCCGGAATGGTCCAGAGGTGAAGAATTATATATAGGAAGTCCAGTTTCGGCCACCGGGAAAGTTTCGGGGGTCACCGGTATTGTACCGGGACCACCGGAAGGGTCCCGGGGGTCCACCGGGTGGGGCCACCTATCCCGGAGGGCCCCATGGGCTGAAGTGGGGAAGGGAACCAGCCCCTGGTGGGCTGGTGCACCCCCCTTGGGCCTCCCCTGCGCCTAGGGTTGGAAACCCTAGGGGTGGGGGGGGGGGGCGCCCCACTTGACTTGGGGGGCAAGTCCCCCCCCTTAGCCGCCGCCCCCCTTGAGATGGGATCCCAGGGGGCCGGCGCCCCCCTGGACCCCTATATAAAGAGGGGGGAGGGAGGGCAGCCGCACCTAAGCCCCTGGCGCCTCCCTCTCCCTCCCGTGACACCTCTCCCTCTCGTTGAGCTTGGCGAAGCCCTGCCGAGATCCCCGCTACTTCCACCACCATGCCGTCGTGCTGCTGGATCTCCATCAACCTCTCCTTCCCCCTTGCTGGATCAAGTAGGAGGAGACGTCTTCCCCAACCGTACGTGTGTTGAACGCGGAGGTGCCGTCCGTTCGGCGCTCAGTCATCGGTGATTTGGATCACGACGAGTACGACTCCATCAACCCCGTTCACTTGAACGCTTCCGCTCGCGATCTACAAGGGTATGTAGATGCACTATTTTCCCTCTCGTTGCTAGAAGACTCCATAGATTGTTCTTGGTGATGCGTTGAAATTTTTTAATTTCTGCAACGATCCCCAACAGTGGCATCATGAGCTAGGTCTATGCGTAGTTTCTATGCACGATTAGAACACAAACTTGTTGTGGGCGTAGATGTTGTCAATTTTCTTGCCACTACTAGTCTTATCTTGTTTCGGCGGCATCGTGGGATGAAGCGGCCCAGACCGACCTTACACGTACGCTTACGTGAGACAGGTTCCACCGACTGACATGCACTAGTTGCATAAGGTGGCTAGCGGGTGTCTGTCTCTCCCACTTTAGTCGGATCGGATTCGATGAAAAGGGTCCTTATGAAGGGTAAATAGAAATTGGCATATCACGTTGTGGTTTTACGTAGGTAAGAAACGTTCTTGCTAGAAACCTATAGAAGCCACGTAAAAACATGCAACAACAATTAGAGGACGTCTAACTTGTTTTTGCAGCATATGCCTTGTGATGTGATATGGCCAAAAGGATGTGATGAATGAGATATATGTGATGTATGAGTTGATCATGTTCTTGTAATAGGAATCACGACTTGCATGTCGATGAGTATGACAACCGGCAGGAGCCATAGGAGTTGTCTTTATTTTTTGTATGACCTGCGTGTCATTGAATAACACCATGTAAATTACTTTACTTTATTGCTAAACACGTTAGCCATAGAAGTAGAAGTAATCATTGGCGTGACAACTTCATTAAGACACGATGATGGAGATCATGGTGTCATGCCGGTGACGAAGATGATCATGGCGCCCCGAAGATGGAGATCAAAAGGAGCAAAATGATATTGGCCATATCATGTCACTATTTGATTGCATGTGATGTTTATCATGTTTTACATCTTATTTGCTTAGAATGACGGTAGCTTAAATAAGATGATCCATCGCAATAATTTCAAGAAAGTGTTCCCCCTAACTGTGCACCGTTGCGAAGGTTCGTTGTTTCGAAGCACCACGTGATGATCGGGTGTGATAGATTCTAACGTTCGAATACAACGGGTGTAAGCCAGATTTACACACGCAATACACTTAGGTTGACTTGACGAGCCTAGCATGTATAGACATGGCCTCGGAACACGGAAGACCGAAAGGTCGAGCATGAGTCGTATAGAAGATACGATCAACATGAAGATGTTCACCGATGTTGACTAGTCCGTCTCACGTCATGATCGGACACGGCCTAGTTGACTCGGATCATGTTTCACTTAGATGACTAGAGGGATGTCTATCTGAGTGGGAGTTCATTGAATAATTTGATTAGATGAACTTAATTATCATGAACTTAGTCTAAAATATTTACAATATGTCTTGTAGATCAAATGGCCCACGCTAATGTTGCCCTCAACTTCAACGCGTTCCTAGAGAAAACCAAGCTGAAAGATGATGGCAGCAACTATACGGACTGGGTCCGGAACCTGAGGATCATCCTCATAGCTGCCAAGAAAGATTATGTCCTAAAAGCACCGCTAGGTGACGCACCCATCCCAGAGAACCAAGACGTTATGAACGCTTGGCAGCAGCGTGCTGATGATTACTCCCTCGTTCAGTGCGGGATGCTTTACAGCTTAGAACCGGGGCTCCAAAAGCGTTTTGAGCAACACGGAGCATATGAGATGTTCGAAGAGCTGAAAATGGTTTTCCAAGCTCATGCCCGGGTCGAGAGATATGAAGTCTCCGACAAGTTCTTCAGTTGTAAGATGGAGGAAAATAGTTCTGTCGGTGAGCACATACTCAAAATGTCTGGGTTACACAACCGCTTGACTCAGCTGGGAGTTAATCTCCCGGATGACGCGGTCATTGACAGAATCCTTCAGTCGCTTCCACCGAGCTACAAGAGCTTTGTGATGAACTTCAATATGCAGGGGATGGAAAAGACCATTCCTGAGGTATATTCAATGCTGAAATCAGCGGAGGTGGAGATCAAAAAGGAGCATCAAGTGTTGATGGTGAATAAAACCACTAAGTTCAAGAAAGGCAAGGGTAAGAAGAACTTCAAGAAGGACGGCAAGGGAGTTCCCGCGCCCGGTAAGCCAGTTGCCGGGAAGAAGCCAAAGAATGGACCCAAGCCTGAGTGCTTTTATTGCAAGGGAAGTGGTCACTCGAAGCGGAACTGCCCCAAGTACTTAGCGGACAAGAAGGCCAGCAACACCAAAGGTATATGTGATATACATGTTATTGATGTGTACCTTACCAGCACTCATAGTAGCTCCTGGGTATTTGATACCGGTGCGGTTGCTCATATTTGTAACTCAAAGCAGGAGCTGCGGAATAAACGAAGACTGGCAAAGGACGAGGTGACGATGCGCGTCGGGAATGGTTCCAAGGTCGATGTGATCGCCGTCGGCACGCTACCTCTACATTTACCTACAAGATTAGTTTTAAACCTCAATAATTGTTATTCAGTGCCTGCTTTGAGCATGAACATTGTATCTGGATCTCGTTTAATGCGAGATGGCTACTCATTTAAATCCGAGAATAATGGTTGTTCTATTTATATGAGAGATATGTTTTATGGTCATGCACCGCTGGTTAATGGTTTATTCTTAATGAATCTCGAATGTGATGTTACACATATTCATAGTGTGAATACCAAGAAATGTAAGGTTGATAATGATAGTCCCACATACTTGTGGCACTGCCGTTTAGGTCATATTGGTGTAAAGCGCATGAAGAAACTCCATGCTGATGGGCTTCTGGAATCACTTGATTATGAATCACTTGATGCTTGCGAACCATGCCTCGTGGGCAAGATGACTAAGACTCCGTTCTCCGGAACAATGGAGCGAGCAACCAACTTATTGGAAATCATACATACTGATGTGTGCGGTCCAATGAGTGTTGAGGCTCGCGGTGGCTATCGTTATGTTCTCACTCTCACTGATGACTTGAGTAGATATGGGTATGTCTACCTAATGAAGCACAAGTCTGAGACCTTTGAAAAGTTCAAGGAATTTCAGAGTGAGGTTGAGAATCAACGTGATAGGAAAATAAAATTCTTACGATCAGATCGTGGAGGGGAATATTTGAGTCATGAATTTGGCACACACTTAAGGAAATGTGGAATAGTTTCACAACTCACGCCGCCTGGAACACCTCAGCGAAATGGTGTGTCCGAACGTCGTAATCGCACTCTATTGGATATGGTGCGATCTATGATGTCTCTTACCGATCTACCGCTCTCATTTTGGGGCTATGCTTTAGAGACTGCCGCATTCACTTTAAATAGGGCTCCATCGAAATCCGTTGAGACGACACCGTATGAATTATGGTTTGGAAAGAAACCTAAGCTGTCGTTTCTTAAAGTTTGGGGATGCGATGCTTATGTCAAGAAACTTCAACCTGAAAAGCTCGAACCTAAGTCAGAAAAATGCGTCTTCATAGGATACCCTAAGGAAACCATTGGGTATACCTTCTACCTCAGATTCGAAGGCAAGATCTTTGTTGCAAAGAACGGGTCCTTTCTGGAGAAAGAGTTTCTCTCGAAAGAAGTAAGTGGGAGGAAAGTGGAACTTGATGAGATGACCCCTCTCTAACCAGAAAGTAGCGCAGCACAAGAAAATGTTTCTGTGGTGCCTGCACCGACTAGAGAGGAAGTTAATGATGACGATCATGATCAAGTTACCACTGAACTGCGTAGGTCCACAAGGACACGTTCCGCACCAGAGTGGTACGGCAACCCTGTCTTGGAAATCATGTTGTTGGACAACGGTGAACCTTCGAACTATGAAGAAGCAATGGCGGGTCCAGATTCCAACAATTGGCTTGAAGCCATGCAATCCGAGATAGGATCCATGTATGAAAACAAAGTGTGGACTTTGACAGACTTGCCCGATGATCGGCGAGCGATAGAAAATAAATGGATCTTTAAGAAGAAGATGGACGCGGATGGAAATGTTACCATCTATAAAGCTCGACTTGTCGCTAAGGGTTATCGACAAGTTCAAGGAGTTGACTACGATGAGACCTTCTCACCCGTAGCGAAGCTGAAGTCCGTCCGAATCATGTTAGCAATTTCCGCATTCTACGATTATGAAATATGGCAAATGGACGTCAAAATGGCATTCCTTAACGACTTCCTTAAGGAAGAATTGTATATGATGCAGCCGGAAGGTTTTGTCGATCCTAAGAATGCTGACAAAGTATGCAAGCTCCAGCGCTCAATCTATGGGCTGGTGCAGGAATCTCGGAGTTGGAACATTCTCTTTGATGAGATGATCAAAGCATTTGGGTTTACACATACTTACGGAGAAGCCTGTGTTTACAAGAAAGTGAGTGGGAGCTCTGTAGCATTTCTCATATTATATGTGGATGACATACTATTGATGGGAAATGATATAGAATTCTTGGAAAGTATAAAGGCCTACTTGAATAAGTGTTTTCAATGAAGGACCTTGGAGAAGCTGCTTACATATTAGGCATCAAGATCTATAGAGATAGATCGAGACGCCTCATAGGTCTTTCACAAAGCACATACCTTGACAAGATATTGAAGAAGTTCAATATGGATCAGTCCAAGAAGGGGTTCTTGCCTGTATTGCAAGGTGTGAGATTGAGCACGGCTCAATGCCCGACCACGGCAGAAGATAGAGAAAAGATGAGTGTCGTCCCCTATGCCTCGGCCATAGGGTCTATTATGTATGCCATGCTGTATACCAGACCTGATGTAAACCTTGCCGTGAGTTTGGTAGGAAGGTACCAAAGTAATCCCGGCATGGAACACTGGACAGCGGTCAAGAACATCCTGAAGTACCTGAAAAGGACTAAGGATATGTTTCTCGTTTATGGAGGTGACGAAGAGCTCGTCGTAAAGGGTTACGTCGATGCTAGCTTCAACACAGATCTGGATGACTCTAAGTCACAAACCGGATACGTGTATATATTGAATGGTGGGGCAGTAAGCTAGTGCAGTTGCAAGCAAAGCGTTGTGGCGGGATCTACATGTGAAGCGGAATACATGGCGGCCTCAGAGGCAGCACAAGAAGCAATCTGGGTGAAGGAGTTCATTACCGACCTAGGAGTTATTCCCAATGCGTCGGGCCCGATGACTCTCTTCTGTGACAACACTGGAGCTATTGCCCTTGCCAAGGAGCCCAGGTTTCACAGGAAGACCAGGCATATCAAGCGTCACTTCAACTCCATCCGTGAAAGTGTTCAAAATGGAGACATAGATATTTGTAAAGTACAGACGGACCTGAATGTAGCAGATCCGTTGACTAAACCTCTCCCTAGAGCAAAACATGATCAACACCAGAACTCTATGGGTGTTCGATTCATCACAATGTAACTAGATTATTGACTCTAGTGCAAGTGGGAGACTTTTGGAAATATGCCCTAGAGGCAATAATAAAATGGTTATTATTATATTTCCTTGTTCATGATAATTGTCTATTGTTCATGCTATAATTGTGTTATCCGGAAATCGTAATACATGTGTGAATACATAGACCACAACATATCCCTAGTGAGCCTCTAGTTGACTAGCTCGTTGATCAACAGATAGTCATGGTTTCCTGACTATGGACATTGGATGTCATTGATAACAGGATCACATCATTAGGAGAATGATGTGATGGACAAGACCCAATCCTAAGCATAGCACAAGATCGTGTAGTTCGTTTGCTAGAGCTTTTCCAAATGTCAAGTATCATTTCCTTAGACCATGAGATTGTGCAACTCCCGGATACCATAGGAGTGCTTTGGGTGTGCCAAACGTCACAACGTAACTGGGTGGCTATAAAGGTGCACTACGGGTACCTCCGAAAGTGTCTGTTGGGTTGGCACGAATCGAGACTGGGATTTGTCACTCCGTATGACGGAGAGGTATCTCTGGGCCCACTCAGTAATGCATCATCATAATGAGCTCAATGTGACCAAGTGTTTGGTCACGGGATCATGCATTACGGTACGAGTAAAGTGACTTGCCGGTAACGAGATTGAACAAGGTATTGGGATACCGACGATCGAATCTCGGGCAAGTAACGTACCGATTGACAAAGGGAATTGTATACGGGATTGATTGAATCCTCGACATAGTGGTTCATCCGATGAGATCATCGTGGAACATGTGGGAGCCAACATGGGTATCCAGATCCCGCTGTTGGTTATTGACCGGAGAGTCGTCTCGGTCATGTCTGCATGTCTCCCGAACCCGTAGGGTCTACACACTTAAGGTTCGGTGACACTAGGGTTGTAGAGATACTAGTATGCGGTAACCCGAAAGTTGTTCGGAGTCCCGGATGAGATCCCGGACGTCACGAGGAGTTTCGGAATGGTCCGGAGGTGAAGAATTATATATAGGAAGTCCAGTTTCGGCCACCGGGAAAGTTTCCGGGGTCACCGGTGTTGTACCGGGACCACCGGAAGGGTCCCCGGGGTCCACCGGGTGGGGCCACCTATCCCGGAGGGCCCCATGGGCTGAAGTGGGGAAGGGAACCAGCCCCTGGCGGGCTGGTGCACCCCCCTTGAGCCTCCCCTGCGCCTAGGGTTGGAAACCCTAGGGGTGGGGGGGCGCCCCACTTGACTTGGGGGGCAAGTCCCCCCCCCTTGGCCGCCGCCCCCCTGAGATGGGATATCTGGGGGCCGGCGCCCCCTGGACCCCTATATAAAGAGGGGGGAGGGAGGGCAGCCGCACCTAAGCCCCTGGCGCCTCCCTCTCCCTCCCGTGGCACCTCTCCCTCTCGCTGAGCTTGGCGAAGCCCTGCCGAGATCCCCGCTACTTCCACCACCACGCCGTCGTGCTGCTGGATCTCCATCAACCTCTCCTTCCCCCTTGCTGGATCAAGTAGGAGGAGACGTCTTCCCCAACCGTACGTGTGTTGAACGCGGAGGTGCCGTCCGTTCGGCGCTCAGTCATCGGTGATTTGGATCACGACGAGTACGACTCCATCAACCCCGTTCACTTGAACGCTTCCGCTCGCGATCTACAAGGGTATGTAGATGCACTCTTTTCCCTCTCGTTGCTAGAAGACTCCATAGATTGTTCTTGGTGATGCGTAGAATTTTTTTAATTTCTGCAACGATCCCCAACAGGGGTCAGATCTAGGAAGGAAGCCGCTGTCTCTCAGGAAGGTGAAGGAGCCAAGGGAGCGCACATCAAGCAATGGAGGCGGAGCTGCGTTGGCAATGACGGTCGCCAAGCCCCGCGAATATCAAGGTTGCGTGGGGTAGTGGGGGCGCCGACGTCCCGTCAATCGCCACGTGTCAACCGAAGCCGCAGGCGGTTGGGGCCCGCGGTGCTCCACCCTTGCCCTTTGGCTTCGCCTCGAAGCCAAGTCCGAGCGCGCCTTGGGCCCGGGGGCTACTGTCGGCGTCCTGGGACCGGGGGCGCCCAGACTTGCCTGCCTGCGGCCCATGGCGTGGCTCCATCGACGGCCTGGTACGGCCCAGCTTCGGCAACAACAACTCAAGACCCTCGCGAGAGGCCAGGCCTCGCGAGGCGGATGACACCAAGACCTCCACGAGGGGCGGCCTCCCAGGCCGGCTCCTGAGAAGCGGAGATATCAATGCAAGCTGCACCTCGCGAGGGCCACATGACGTGAGCCGTGACGACCAAGGCCAGGCGGGCGCCAGCGGGCGCAGTGTACCAGTTTCCTCTTTGGTGCTAAGGAGGCAAGCGCAGGCGCGGGGTCCCGAGGAATCAAGCAAAGGTTTCCATATCGGTGCAACAAGACCAAGACCACCAGGACGGCAGGATGGAGGTCATCGCGGAGCCCACTGCAGCGTCACCACTAGAGGCTTTTGCAGGCGAAGACCACTTTTGTCAGGATAACTTGTACTAGTTGTCTCCCTTCAAATTTGGCCGTTGTGGGATCCCTTCCCGCCCACCTTTGGGAAGAGGACCAAGGCCACTATAAATAGGACTTAGCCACCACCATAGAGGGGACAGATCGATTCCACCCTGGCCACCTCATCAGCTCATCGAGCCCAAGAACACCTCACCTCCTGAGGCTGTTCCACCATTGTACTAGTTCACCCTCAGCCCTTCGAGGCAATTGATGACCCACAAGTATAGGGGATCTATCGTAGTCCTTTCGATAAGTAAGAGTGTCGAACCCAACGAGGAGTAGAAGGAAATGATAAGCGGTTTTCAGCAAGGTATTCTGTGCAAGCACTGAAATTATAGGTAATAGATAGTTTTGTGATAGGATAATTTGTAACGAGCAACAAGTAACAAAAGTAAATAAAGTGCAGCAAGGTGGCCCAATCCTTTTTGTAGCAAAGGACAAGCCTGGACAAACTCTTATATAGAGAAAAGCGCTCCCGAGGACACATGGGAATTATCGTCAAGCTAGTTTTCATCACGTTCATATGATTCGCGTTCGGTACTTTGATAATTTGATATGTGGGTGGACCGGTGCTTGGGTGCTGTCCTTACTTGTACAAGCATCCCACTTATGATTAACCTCTATTGCAAGCATCTGCAACTACAACAAAAGTATTAAGGTAAACCTAACCATAGCATGAAACATATGGATCCAAATCAACCCCTTACGAAGCAACGCATAAACTAGGGTTTAAGCTTCTCTCACTCTAGCAACCCATCATCTACTTATTACTTCCCAATGCCTTCCTCTAGGACCAAATAATGGTGAAGTGTTATGTAGTCGACGTTCACATAACACCACTAGAGGATAGACAACATACATCTCATCAAAATATCGAACGAATACCAAATTCACATGACTACTAATAGCAAGACTTCTCCCATGTCCTCAGGTACAGACGTAACTACTCACAAAGCATATTCATGTTCATAATCAGAGGAGTATTAATATGCATAAAGGATCTGAACATATGATCTTCCACCAAATAAACCAACTAGCATCAACTACAAGGAGTAATCAACACTACTAGCAACCTACAGGTACCAATCCCAGACTAGGAGACAAGAATTGGATAAAAGAGATGAACTAGGGTTTGAGAGGAGATGGTGCTGGTGAAGATGTTGATGGAGATTGCCCTCTCCCGATGAGAGGAGCGTTGGTGATGACGATGGCGATGATTTCCCCCTCCCGGAGGGAAGTTTCCCCGGTAGAACAGCTCTGCCGGAGCCCTACATTGGTTCCGCCTCGTGGCGGCGGAGTCTCGTCCCGAAAGCTTGCTTATGATTTTTCTTCGGACGAAAGACTTCATATAGCAGAAGATGGGATCTAAGGGCCAACAGGGGGCCCATGAGGCAGGGGGCGCGCCCAGGGGGGTAGGGCGCGCCCCCACCCTCGTGGCCAGGTGGAGGCCCCCCTGACGTATTTCTTCCGCTCAATATTTTTTATTATTTCCAAAAATAACTTTCGTGGAGTTTCAGGACTTTTGGAGTTGTGCAGAATAGGTCTATAATATTTGCCCCTTTTCCAGCCCAGAATCCCAGCTGCCGGCATTCTCCCTCCTTATGTAAACCTTGTAAAATAAGAGAGAATAGGCATAAGTATTGTGACATAATGTGTAATAGCAGCCCATAATGCAATAAATATCGATATAAAAGCATGATGCAAAATGGACGTATCAACTCCCCCAAGCTTAGACCTCGCTTGTCCTCAAGCGAAAGCCGATAACGCTAAATATGTCCACATGTTTAGAGGTAGAGGTGTCGATAAAATAAAATACGGACATGAGGGCATCATTATCATTCTCATAACAACAACATATATGAATATTGTTATATGATTTCTTATGCTCAAGTAATAATCTATTCACAATGCAAAGTATGAATCAGAAACTTTATTGAGAACTAACAAACTATAATCTCAGTCACTGAAGCAATTGCAATTTATCATAACATCAGAAAGAGTCTATGTCAGAGCTTTCTAGCAAGTCCACATACTCAACTATCATTTAGTCTTTCATGATTGCTAACACTCACGCAATACTTGTGGTTATGGAGTTTTAATCGGACACAGAGAAAGATGGGGGCTTATAGTTTCGCCTCCCAACCTTTTACCTCAAGGGTAATGTCAACAATAATAGTTCATGCTAACCCACATCCAATTAGATATATATATCAGGATCTTTCCAACATCCTGTGCTTGCCAAAGGATAAAATGTAAAAAGGAAAGGTGAAGATCACCATGACTCTTGCATAAGATAGAAGGTAATAATAAAAGATAGACCCTTCGCAAAGGGAAGCAGAGGTTGCCATGCGCTTTCAGGGTTTGTCGTGGAATTGTCACGGTAGATGTCCTAGCGAAAGGACTTAGTCGTGGAGCCATCGCAATGGGTTAGCTTAAAGGGGTTAAAACGGACAAGGGACACGAGAGTTTTATACTAGTTCGGCCCCTTACGATGAAGGTAAAAGCCTACGTCTAGTTGTGATGGAATTGCTGGGGTCTCGATGATCAGGGAGCAAATATGCTTCGCCTGAGTCTCGAGTTGTTATCTGTCCTCCTTGAACCGCCGCCGGGTCGTGCCTTTATATACACAGGTCGACGCCCGCCGGCTTACAGAGTCCCGACGCCGGTTTATACACATACCGGCCCGGTCTCTACTTCGTCATACCTTATAATACAAGTCATGAATTACATGGCTGTTTATAACTACAGGCCTTAATCTACCTTTGAGCCTTGGGCCTTCAAGTCTCTGTAATAATCCGCTTTATCCTTGTCTTCATGGGCTTTAAGCATAAACAATCCTTTATGGGGATAACCCGGCTATCTTGGCCGGTTTACACCTAGTAGTAATATCCCCAACATTAGGCCCCAGATTGATTTGAACTAGTTCATGTCAATCTCCAAAACCTTGAGAAAATTTCTTCTTCCATATCTTCGCATAAATCTTGTAAACCGCCATGACTTCATCATCCAGAATCATAATAAACTGCCATGACGTCACCTCTTATTTTAAATGGTATATTCCTCACCTTCATTAATGAGCCTCCGATAGTCAAGGCGGGAAATCTATCACATGTCCATTTGTTAAGCTCCTCGATTCTCGTGCTTGACCCTTATCCTTTCGTCCTTATAAATACGGCCGAGGGCCCTTTCCATCTCTCCCTTTTCCTCTTCAAGTCTTCTTCTTCCTCGCGACGCCTCAGTGCCCGAACTCCGCCGCCGCCGTCGACCTTCGCGTCCACACCAACCCAGGCCGCTGCATCAACCTGTTTTGACCAGAGAACCGCGACGCACCTCCGCTGTTCAGCAGCACCAGTAAGTATTCCTCTCCTCGATCGTCAGATCTGCATTAGGGTTTCCACTGTTCGTCGGTGTTCTTCACCGTTCATCTTTCCTTTCCTAGATCGCATAGTTTTGATCTGAATCTGACAGCCAAGGCGAGCTTCTGTAGTTTAGCGCCCCTTTTAATCCTCAAACAACACCCTTTCCTGCATAACATCCCATCCAAGCATATGTGTTCTTCCACTGTCACGACTTTAGGTTAGATTTATTTCCTCTTTTAGAACTGTGGCAGATCTATATTTATATCACCAATCTGTGAAATCTGTTTGCACCACACTTAGAAATTGTTGCAAATGTATAACCTCTTTACCATCGTGGACGGTTTATCCTTGAACCTGTGATAACTCATCATATACCATTAGCCCTCTATTAAACTGCCAACCTGTTTTAAACCGGATATTGTACTTCCATCATTGCGCCGGTTTATAAATGATAACCATGAACTTTAAACCGGATATTGTGCTTTTTTCCAGCTTGTCACCAAAAATGGCCAAACAATTCTTTTCCTGTAATTGGGTTCCTTCCCGGGTTACGGAAATGCAGCTGGCTGGTTATGTCTTAACAGGCGCTTTAGCAAGTAAGAACACTATCCATTGGCGAGTCCCCGGCCTAGAATCTCCTCCTGAACCCCAAGATGGAGAAGTTATTGTATTTGTTGATCACCTAAGCCGAGGCTTCACTCCTCCCGGATCAAAATTCTTCCGTGACGTGCTTGCCGCCTTTCAAATCCATCCCCAAGACATCGGTCCAAACTCCATATCCAACATTTGTGACTGGCAAGTATTCTGTGAGGTATACCTGCAGGAGGAGCCTACTGTTGATCTGTTCCGGGACTTCTTTTATTTAAACCGCCGTACTGAATTTACGGATGGCCCCAATACTGAACTAGGCGGGGTTTCAATTCAAAAGAGGAGAGATGTTGACTTCCCTCATGCCAAGCTTCATAGTCATCCTAAGGACTGGAATCAGACTTGGTTCTACTGCCGCAACACAGCTCCAGTCAATGAAAATCCTTTGCCGGGTTACCGTCCACATCGGCTTACTCAAACTCATCCCTTTCCTCAACGCTTGACAGCCCAAGAGCGAGCACAATATGCCCCTCAACTAGCCAAGCTCAGAGCATTTATTGTAAATGGGCTGACAGGCGTGGATTTTGTCCGATGCTGGGTTTCATGGAGCATTTTACCTTTAAGCCGGCGGCCCGGTTTAATGTGTGAATACACAGGGGATCTGAAAGACCCGCAACGCCATATTGACATCCAGCTGACTGATGATGAAGTCACTAAAGCTGTTAAAAAGATGCTTAATGAACCAATAGGCGCATGCAGCAAAACCGGGCTCAGTCCTTTCTATGCTGCCAATAAACCGCCAAAGGTATAATCTTCCGTATTCATGCCTTTAACCATCCTTTGTTAAAATTTTCCTTTGATGACTTATTATTTGTCTATACAGGCCGATGATCCATTCTGGAAGAGAAAATCACAAGATAAACCGATAAAGAATCCTCGGATTAAGATCAAGGCTTCAAAAAAGCCAGCAAAAGAAGGAACGTTGAACCATCCGAGCCTATTACTGAAGATGATCCGGATTCAGAGGTAGAACTTGACTCACTCAGTTCACTTTTTATACACCTTATTGACAATGATCATTCTCAGGATGAAGCGGAAGCCAGCCATGCTGATGAGGTAACTATTCTTTCTTCTGATTCCGATCCTGTGCTAGTACCAAGAATCCATCGAGCCATTCGGAAAGTAAAATTTTCATGCCCTCTTTCTTATGTGGACCCGCACTTTCTTTTAAAGACACATCAGCATGAAGCTCGCCGCACAACTCGACATAGCGGCCAAGTGGTGTCCTCCTCCGGTTTACCAAATTCGCCGATTCACAAACGCCGCCAAGAGGTTGCTTATACTCCTGACACCCTTTACCCTATGGCGGGTTACATCCGATATCCTCTTAATCCGTCTGACTCAAATTATCAGGGAACTTCCCATTCATCGTCCGGCGAGTCGTCAGCGACACAACTTCCTCCTCTGAAAACCGTCCTTGGGTAATCATAACATACTCTTAACTCTTTGGTCTTGTAATATTTTATCATATTGATCTTCATGTCTGCTCTCTTTTTTAGTGCTAAAGCCAGACCAAGCAAGAAGGCTAAATTGAACAAGCTAACCGACCATGAGCCGGCTATCGAGCCGGAGAAAACCCCAGAGGCTATTGACCCGGAGGCTGACACTGTTACTGATAATCCGGAACCTCAAGCAACTGATACACTTATTGAACCGGTAGAAAATAATCCGCCAAGCCAGTCAGCTGATCCCCTTAGTCCAACTGTTGATCCGCCGAGCCCGGCTAAAGAATCTGATAAACCGCCAAGCCCTGCCAAAATTACAGACGACGATGTTGTCGTAACTGGCCTTGGTTTCAGCTCCCCTGGTCGTCCTGTCGCTTTATCAAAGCATAGCGCCAAAGAAATTTCTGCTATGGATAAAGGGAAATGGAAATCCGAGCTATCCAACTATTCCAACCTCAGCGCTCAAGAGCTACACTCTGGTTTTTTAAACCGCCTGTATGCAAACCGCGACTTTGAAGCCGGTTTAATAGGCCTGATGAAGGAGCGGTATGAGGTAAATGTCACCTTCCCTTTGCGTAAATATTCCAATAGTCCTTTTGTCAAAACTGGTCCAATATATCATCTCTAGTAGCCCCCAAGGGCCGGTTCATAACATTGGTTTGAACCGGGCCTTGAATCGATATTTACATTTAGCTGGTGTAGCCCTCATGAACCGGCTTATTTCTTTTAGAATAAACTGGTACATCCTATTAATCTCACCACTTATAATGATGACCATCCATCTGAATCTGAATTAATACAGATTAGCCCCCAAGTATCAAGTAGATAACTTGTTATGTGCTTGAAACTTTAAATGAATAGCTGATAAGAAGCAATCCGCATTAGCCCCCAAGTGTCAAGGAGATAACTTGTTATGTGCTTGGGACTTTAAATGAATAGTTGATCAGAAGCAATCCGCATTAGCCCCCAAGTGTCAAGGAGATAACTTGTTATGTGCTTGGGACTTTAAATGTTGTAATGCTAACTTATTATCTGTATGCTTGCAGGCTGAATTGTCCAAAAAAGACTCCCAAATCACTGATCTCCAAGGAAACATCAAGTCTCAGGTGGACGAAACTTGCAAAGTTAAGAGCGAGCTGACCACCGCTTTAACAACCATGGAGCAGCTGAAGGAATTCTTCAAAGGTGAACGGGCAGATTGGGCAACTGAAAAGACCACCTTGTTAAAGCGGGCAGAAGATGCGGAGAACGCCCTTAAACCGGCCACAGAAGAGCTGAGCAGCCTGAAGCGGCAGATTGATGCTATGGCCTCTGCCATCTTTGGTAACAACCTCGTCACCAATCTGTCACAACACCAGCTATAAAAACTTCTGGTTTAATATAAATTGGATCCTTTTGCAGGTAGCCGTGTTACTCATCTTGGCACAGATATGCGCAAAAGATTGAAGGCCATCTATACTTTGGCAGAGCAGCTTTATACCGGCGCGCAACGGGCCATCTGCGCAGCTTCCAATAACCATCCGCCACCATCGCTAATCAAGGAAACACTGGGAAAATTGGCTATGATGCCTGCCCGGATTGTGGAATTGAAGAAATCCGCTGCTAGGTCCGGTGCCCTTACTGCACTGACGCGTGCCAAGGCCTGGATCTCTGACCTTGATCCAGAAGACATTGGTAATGGTTACCCGGGTCAAAAAGAGGACAGTTCAGAATTCAGCAACGATGATCTCCGGGCTATCACGAGAGAGATGCGACCACTGGCAAGTAAATTGGCTGAAGATACTAACTTGTCAAGTTATCAGAATGTATACGATGCCAGCGGCAAGCGAATAAGTGCTCCAACTTATGATGTGGAAAATCTGATCCCACCGATCCGTAAGTATACTTACGCTCCGGATGTTGAACCGTCTGATCTGATACACGACGAAACTGTCTTTCAAGCCTTAACAGGGATTGATTGGACAACTATTGACTTCCAGCCATTGGCCGAGAGAAGGAGGATGAACCGGCGCAGGAAGATCCGCAACCTTCCCATCAACCGGAACTCGGTTTAATTTGTTCCTTTTGTTATCCTTGAAAAACAATCATTCTTTTGGGCAGTCGAAACGCCTTGTAATAGGCTAGCTTGAACAACTGATCTGATATGCCATCGTGCATACTTGTTGCACACAATATTATTAATCCATCATGCTATATTTGCTCATGATTTTTATCGGTTTGATACAGCCCTGTTTCTGCATAAAACAAAGTGAAAACTGTCCTGGCGGTTTACCGCTGGACGGGTCATAATGCCCAATTTATATAGCCAAGGTTGATAACCATAGCTTTAAACAATTAAATATGAAACATATCATACCTGTGATATTGAATCACCTTGTTGGTTTACCAACATTTTTGTAATAAGGGTGACAACCCAAGTATTGAGCATTGATAACTCAAACCATGTTACACTGGTAAAAAACAAGCGACGTCGGGTTATGATAAACACCGGATGATCATCCTGGCAAATTATAGTTAACTCCAGGCCGGGTTAAATACACCGGTTTATACAGATGACATACAATCAGGCCGGGCCATTGGATGCCGGTTTAGCTCAAAACTTTAATAAGGGAGAAAAACAAAATTGACCAATAAAAAAAACCAGAGAATAAAGAAAAACTTGTAGTTGAGGCTTTTCAAGGGCTGTCAGGCCACTGAGTTAAACCGTTTTACAAAGCCTTTTAAGATGGTCCTCAGTCTTTAACCAATCGCCGGTCTATCATTGACAAGTTCAGGGTCATATGCGATTGACTTGTCAAGTTGGCGGGTCATACCAGGCTTACCTGGGCAGAGTGACTTACTTAATGAAGGCAGGTTAACCCGGGGTTTTAGGTATATATACCAGGCTTCCAAGCCACGGCTCAACGGGTAGCCTATTGCAAGTGTAGATTTCTTTGTTCACTTTGATAGCAAAGAATCCCCAAGCAACATTTTGAGGTGTGCTCAACGGGTGCCTATGTTTGAGTTGTTCTTGACAACACTCTTTGGCCCCTAAGTAGTGGCATTGCGCCAGCCAAAAGGTGTAGCTATGGTTGAACTCAACCAAGCTCCCAAGTGACTTAATGTCGTGGCTTTTGAGCCAGCCAAGAGGTGTAGCTATGGTTCGAATACGACCAAGCCCCCAAGTGACTTACTATCGTGGCTTTTGAGCCAGCCAAGAGGTGTAGCTATGGTTCGAATACGACCAAGCCCCCAAGTGACTTACTATCGTGGCTTTTGAGCCAGCCAAGAGGTGTAGCTATGGTTCGAATACGACCAAGCCCCCAAGTGACTCAATGTCGTGGCTTTTGAGCCAGCCAAGAGGTGTAGCTATGGTTCGAATACGACCAAGCCCCCAAGTGACTTATATTGAATAGATAGCTGTAAACCGGATGTTGCTTCACAAACAGAATCCTCCGTGTAACCACTCATGATATGAGAAAGACAACAGATACCCCGCTTTAGCTGGGGCTCCAGTTTATTGCATTGATCATAATATATACATCGTCAAAATATGTACATGATAGGAGCCTACGGCTCAGGTGTAGTACGACCGTAGATGAACTATGTTCCACGGCCGGATCGTCTCCTCCTCTGACTTGTGGGAGTCTTTATGCTCTCGAACATCGATGAGGTAATATGATCCATTGTTCAGATTCTTGCTGACCACAAAGGGCCCTTCCCAAGGCAGGGATAACTTGTGCATATCAGTCTGATCTTGGATAAGCCGGAGCACCAGATCGCCTTCTTGAAAAGTTCTGGTTTTAATCCGGCGACTGTGATAACGCCGCAAGTCTTGCTGATAAATCGCCGAGCGAGCCGCCTCTACGTCCCGTTTCTCATCCAACAGGTCCAACGCATCCTGGCGTGCTCTTTCATTATCTGCTTCAACATAAGCTGCCACTCGAGGTGAGTCATGACGAATATCACTTGGAAGGACAGCTTTTGCTCCATAAACCATGAAGAAGGGTGTATAACCCGTGGATCTATTGGGGGTGGTGTTAATGCTCCATAAAACGGAAGGCAGCTCCTCAACCCAACAACCCGGTGTCCTCTGCAAAGGAACCATATGCCGGGGCTTGATCCCCTTCAAGATTTCCTGATTAGCTCTCTCCGCTTGACCATTAGATTGGGGGTGGGCCACTGAAGAGATATCCAGACGGATATGCTCTCTTTGACAGAACTCCTCCATAGCACCTTTGGAAAGATTTGTGCCATTGTCTGTTATAATGCTGTGTGGATAACCAAAACGGAATATCACCTTCTTCATAAATTAAACCGCTATGGCTGCATCACATTTGCTAACTGGCTCTGCCTCCACCCACTTGGTAAATTTGTCAACCGCCACCAAAAGGTGGGTCTTCTTATCCTTAGATCTCTTAAAGGGTCCAACCATATCAAGCCCCCAGGTTACAAACGGCCAGGTAATTGGAATCATCCTCAGCTCCTGAGCCGGAACATGAGCTCGGCGTGCAAACTTCTGACAGCCATCACACTTTTTGACCAAGTCCTCAGCATCAGCATGAGCCGTCAGCCAATAGAAACCATGACAAAAAGCCTTAGCCACCAAGGACTTTGAACCGACATGATGACCACAATCACCTTCGTGAATCTCACGTAAAATTTCACGACCTTCTTCAGGAGAAACACAACGTTGAAAAGCCCCTGAGATACTGCAATGATGTAGCTCGCCGTTGACAATAGTCATGGACTTAGAACGCCGGATTATCTGTCTGGCCAGAACTTCATCCTCTGGTAATTCACCCCAGTTCATATATGCTAAATACGGGATCGTCCAATCCGGGGTGACATGAAGTGCTGCCACCAACTGAGCCTCCGGATCAGGAATAGCTAAGTCCTCCTCCGTGGGTAGCTTAACCGACGGGTTATGCAAAACATCAAGGAAAACATTGGGCGGCACCGGTTTACGCTGGGATCCCAACCGGCTTAAGGCGTCCGCCGCTTCATTCTTTTGCCGGTCTACATGATCAACCTGATAACCCTTGAAATGACCTGCAACAGTATCCACCTCTCGACGATACGCTGCCATGAGGGGGTCCTTGGAATCCCAAGTACCAGAAACTTGTTGAGCCACTAGGTCCGAATCACCAAAACATTTAACCCGGCTCAGATTCAACTCCTTAGCCATCCGAAGACCATGGAGCAGGGCCTCGTACTCAGCTGCATTATTAGTACAAGGAAACATCAAGCGGAGAACATAACAAAATTTGTCACCTCGAGGGGAAGTAAGAACCACTCCAGCCCCCGAGCCCTCCAATTGCCTGGATCCGTCGAAATGAATTGTCCAGTATGTGTTATCCGGTCTATCCTCCGGCACCTGCAACTCTATCCAGTCATTGATGAAGTCCACGAGTGCTTGAGACTTGACGGCTGCGCGAGGCATATATTTTACTCCGTGAGGCCCAAGCTCAATAGCCCACTTAGCGACCCGGCCGGTCGCTTCTCTGTTATGGATGATATCTCCCAAAGGAGCCGAACTGACCACAGTAATGGGATGGCCCTAGAAGTATTGCTTCAGCTTCCGGCTCGCCATAAAAACCCCATATACAAGCTTCTGCCAATGTGGATATCTCTGTTTTGACTCAATGAGCACCTCACTGATATAATAAACCGGCCGTTGAACCGGATACTCCTTTCCTGCCTCCTTGCGCTCCACCACAATAGCCACGCTGACAGATCGAGCATTAGCAGCCACATATAACAGCAATGGTTCCTTGTCCATGGGAGCAACAAGAACAGGTGGTTCGGCAAGCTGCCGCTTCATAGCCTCAAACGCTTCATTAGCCGCATCACTCCAGACAAAGTTGTCCGTTTTCTTCAGCATTTGATATAAAGGGATGGCCTTCTCCCCGAGATGACTTATAAACTGGCTCAATGCTGCAATCCGGCCTGCAAGTCGCTGAACATCGTTGATGCACTTTGGTTTAGTCAGCGAAGTAATAGCCTTGATCTTCTTCGGATTAGCTTCAATGCCCCTGTTAGATACCAGAAAACCCAGAAGCTTGCCTGCTGGCACACCAAAAACACACTTGGCCGGGTTGAGCATCATCTTATAAACCCGGAGGTTATCAAAGGTCTCCTTTAAATCATCTATTAATGTTTCCTCCTTCCTGGACTTCACCACAATATCATCCACATAAGCATGGACGTTGCACCCAATCTGGTTATGAAGACAATTCTGAACACAACGCTGATAAGTTGCCTGGGCACTCTTGAGCCCAAAGGGCATAGACACATAGCAGAAGGCTCCAAAGGGAGTTATAAAAGTTGTCTTCTCCTGGTCCTTAACTGCCATCTTAATCTGATGATAACCTGAATAAGCATCCAGAAAACTCAAACGCTCACAACCCGCCGTAGCATCAATGATTTGATCGATACGGGGGAGGGCAAAAGGATCTGTCGGACATGCTTTGTTCAGGTCCGTGTAATCTACACACATACGCCAGGTGCCATTTTTCTTAAGCACTAGCACCGGATTAGCCAACCACTCCGGATGAAAAACTTCAACAATGAACCCCGCCGGCAAGAGCCGGGCTACCTCCTCACCAATAGCCTTGCGCCTCTCTTCATTGAACCGGCGAAGGAATTGTCGGACCGGTTTAAACTTGGGATCAATATTAAGGGTGTGCTCAGTGAGTTCCCTCGGTACACCTGGCATGTCAGCAGGCTTCCATGCAAAGATATCCCGATTCTCACAGACGAACTCGATGAGCGCGCTTTCCTATTTCGGATCCAAATTTGCACTGATGATGAACTGTTTAGATGAATTGCCGGGCACAAAATCAACCATCTTAGTCTCATCAGCCGATTTAAACTTCAAGGCCGGATCATGCTCCGTGGTTGGTTTCTTCAAGGAAGTCATGTCCGCCGGATCAACGTTGTCCTTATAAAACTTCAACTCTTCTGCTGCACAAACCGACTCAGCATAAGCCGCATCACCTTCCTCACACTCCAAAGCGATCTTGCGGCTTCCATGTATTGTGATAGTCCCTTTATGACCCGGCATCTTGAGCTGCAGATAAACATAACAGGGTCGTGCCATGAACTTAGCATAAGCCGGCCGCCCAAACAGGGCATGATACGGGCTTTGGATTTTCACCACTTCGAAAGTCAATGTCTCTGATCTTGAGTCATACTCATCTCCAAAAGCGACCTCCAGAGCTATTTTACCAACCGGATAGGCTGATTTGCCGGGCACCACACCATGAAAAATAGTGTTCGACGGTTTAAGATTCTTATCTGTCAATCCCATACGACAGAAGGTGTCATAATATAAGATGTTGATACTGCTACCTCCATCCATGAGCACCTTAGTGAACTTATAACCTCCAACTTGAGGCGCTACCACCAACGCCAAATGACCCGGATTGTCAACCCGGGGCGGGTGATCCTCTCGGCTCCAGACGACAGGCTGCTCAGACCACCGTAAATAATGAGGCACTGCCGGTTCAACCGAGTTCACTGCTCGCTTATGAAGCTTCTGATCACGTTTGCATAAGCTGGTGGTGAAAACGTGGTACTGTCCACCATTCAACTGCTTTGGGTGACTTTGGTACCCTGACTGTTGCTGCTGCGGTCCTTGTTGGCTATAACCACCCTGGTTGCTGTGATTGCCTTGATTGCCATGTCCGCCCTGATTGCCTTGGAATCCTGAACCGGGTTGCCTCCTCCATAACCCGGCCATAGGACCCGGGTCCTGAACCGTCGGAGGGTCCATGATCATTCTGGAAGAGGTCTGAATTTTTGAATTCTCGCATGATATAACAATCTTTCCAGAGGTGCGTGGTTGGTTTATCCGGCGTTCCAGGATGCTTCGGGCAGGGCTGGTTCAACAGGTAATTCAGGTGCTCCGGATTAGGACTGGGCTCTGCCCTTCTCGGGGGCGGCTTTCCTTTACGACACTGACCATTACCCTGTGTATTGGTGTTAGCCACAAAACCTGAATTATGATCTGCTTTGCGCTTACCATTATTATTGTGGCCCGTCGGGTTATGCTGCTGCCCCTTGGCGTTGCCGCTCTTCTTTCCCTTCCCCGGCTTGTCATCGTCAGACTCGGGGTCCTTGGTACTATCAGAATCAACATACTTAACCAGAGCAGCCATAAGTGTTCCTATATCATTGCAGTGACGCTTGAGCCGTCCCAACTTCAACTTTAAAGGCTGAAAACGACAATTCCCCTCCAATGTTATAATCGCCGAGTCGGCTTTGATGCGATCCGAAGAGTGTAAGATCTCCGAAACCCGGCGCACCCAATGGGTCGTTGACTCTCCTTCTCCCTGGACGCAGGCGGCTAAGTCCACAATTGACATAGGTTGCTTGCACGTGTCTTTGAAGTTTGCTATAAACCGGGCTTTCAACTCAGCCCATGTCTCGATGAAATTAACTGGTAAGCCTTTCAACCATGTGCGAGCTGTTCCATCCAACATCATAGTAAAATATTTCGCGCAGGCCGCTTCATCCACATCTAACATCTCCATAGCCATCTCATAACTCTCGATCCATGACTCGAGAGGCAAATCAGCGGTGTAATTAGGCACCTTACGGGGGCCCTTGAAATCCTTGGGCAGCCGTACATTGCGCAAAGCCGGGATGAGGTAGGGCACCCCCCCAAGATATGAAAGTAAGGCCTTGCTCCACGGAAACTACCGGACGAGCCGGAGTGAGTTGACGGTCCTGCGCAGCTAACTCGGCTTCACGACGTGCTCCGTTGTTCACCGCATCCTGAGCATGTGCCCCACCACGCGCCGGATTAGGCCCTCGAGGAGCGTCTCGGTTCCGCGCACTGCTTGACACAGCCGGTTCATCAATGTTCCTGCTATAACTCCGGCTCAGGCGTGGGGTTGAATGAATTCTGTCTCGGCTGTATGAATAAGCCTGCTGCTGCATCATAGCCGTCTGAAGAAGATCCCTAGCACGCCGCGTCTCAACTGCCGCTGGGGATTCACCCTCCATTGGGATAGCAGCTAATCGTGATGCGGCCGTGATCATATTATCCAAAGGGGTGGAGAAGTGACCCGGCGGTGCCGGTACAATCTGCAGCGGGTTATGGGTCCTTCGAGGGGGATCCGTCATAAGTGGCTGATCCGGTGCTCCGGTCCTCGCCGCCTCAATCCGGTTCACCGCTGCCGGATTACTGGTTCCTGCTCCCGGTGTTCCAAAGAGATTCATTGCCTCATAAACCAGTGGTAGTCGTGACTGATGCCTTCTCCTTAACATGTCGTTTGAAGCGTTCTGATCCAACAGGAGTCGATAATTTTCCGCCTGAATTCGCTGTGCTTGTGCCTCTAAAGCGACCCGCTCCTGAGCCATCCTGGTTTCTTCAGCCGCTAAGTCCTCCTTAGCTTGAGTTATCTGATCCTGCAGTTTCGCCACCTCCGCATTATGCTGATCTCGTGTCTCGGCGGTAACTTGTGTGGTCAGTAAGGCCGTCCAGGCGTCCAACAGATCGGACAGGATTTGGGCCGGCCGGCGCGCGGGGCCTCCCGCCCCAGCTGCCGATCCGGAAATTATTGCTGCCGCGGTTGAAGATTGCAACGTGGGCTGAGTTCCAGCCATGAAGATCGCAACCCGGTTTGCTGGTTCAAAGGGGTCCGGAATACTGTCGCCATCGGAATAGCCCCCAAACTGGCCATCTTGCAGTTGGTACAGTGACTCGGTCTCCCCGGTGGATGACTCGTCATCTGAGTGGACGACGGTCTCGCCATCGGACGGCGGTTCAAGTTCCGCACCATTAATGAAGCCTACGAACGCCCGCTTCACGGCGGGCTGAACCCGGGCAGGGCTTGCACGCTGAGCCGTCTCGATGAGGTCAGTGCAGATGTCCGGCTCAGGGCCCGGTTCGCCGATCTTGCCGATGAAGACATGAATTCCTCCAAAGGGGACCCGGTACCCATACTCGATTGAGCCGGCCTCGGGGCCCCAGCCTGCGTCGTCGATGCAGAGCTTGCCGCGACGACTCTTGGTCATCCGGCCCATGGCGTATCCCTTGAGCCCTTCGAAATTGCCCTTCAAGAACTCGAAACCATCGTGCGATAGCCCCACGGTGGGCGCCAACTGTCGTGGAATTGTCACGGCAGATGTCCTAGCGAAAGGACTTAGTCGTGGAGCCATCGCAACGGGTTAGCTTAAAGGGGTTAAACCGGACAAGGGACACGAGAGTTTTATACTAGTTCGGCCCCTTACGATGAAGGTAAAAGCCTACGTCTAGTTGTGATGGAATTGCCGGGGTCTCGATGATCAGGGAGCAAATATGCTTCGCCTGAGTCTCGAGTTGTTACCTGTCCTCCTTGAACCGCCGCCGGGTCGTGCCTTTATATACACAGGTCAACGCCCGCCGGCTTACAGAGTCCCGACGCCGGTTTATACACATACCGGCCCGGTCTCTACTTCGCCATACCTTATAATACAAGTCATGAATTACATGGCGGTTTATAACTACAGGCCTTAATCTACCTTTGAGCCTTGGGCCTTCAAGTCTCTGTAATAATCCGCTTTATCCTTGTCTTCATGGGCTTTAAGCATAAACAATCCTTTATGGGGATAACCCGGCTATCTCGGCCGGTTTACACCTAGTAGTAATATCCCCAACAGGGTTGGATGCACAAAATCTTAATGCGAAAGAACGTCACTTTATATTGCCACTTGTGATATGAACCTTTATTATGCAGTCCGTCGCTTTTATTTCTTCCACATCAGAAGATCGTATAAAGCTTATTTCCTCCACACCAATCAATCATACATATTTAGAGAGCAATTTTTATTGCTTGCACCGATGACAACTTACTTGAAGGATCTTACTCAATCCATAGGTAGATATGGTGGACTCTCATGGTAAAACTGGTTTAAGGGTTTTTGGAAGCACAAGTAGTATCTCTACTTGGTGCAAAGAATTTGGCTAGCATGAGGGGGAAAGGCAAGCTCAACATGTTGGATGATCCATGACAATATACTTTATCTCAGATATAAGAAAACATAACCCATTACGTTGTCTTCCTTGTCCAACATCAACTCTTTAGCATGTCATATTTTAATGAGTGCTCCCAATCATAAAAGATGTCCAAGATAGTATATTTATATGTGAAACCTCTCTTTCTATATTACTTCCTATTAATTGCAACAATGACCAAAGCTATGTTTGTCAACTCTCAACATTTTTAATCATCATACTCTTTCTATGTGAAGTCATTACTCTCAATAAGATCAATATGATCTCTTTGTTTCTTTTTATTCTCTTTTTTTCTCTTTTATTCACTCAAGATCATAGCAAAATAATCAAGCCCTTGACTCAACACTAATCTTTATTATATAGCTCACGGACTCGATTACATAGAGGGATCATAAAGCAAAACTCAAAACTAGATCATACCAAAACTTTATTCTACTAGATCAAGATACTACTAATAGGATCGAACTAAGAAAAACGGTAAATATAGGAGTGTGATGGTGATACGATACCGGGGCATCTCCCCCAAGCTTGGCAGTTGCCAAGGGGAGTGCCCATACCCATGTGATTATGTCTCCTTTGTTGGCGAAGAAGATGATGGTTTAGTTGATGGCGTAGTCTTCTTCCTTAATTTGCGCTTGAGGACAGAATTTTGATCCCTCAAGTCATCAATCTCCTGCTCCAGGCTTAATATCTTTTTGCATAATTCCTGCTTGTTTTCCTGCAAGAGACGAAAAGGGATAAACTCGATCTTAAATTTCTTTGCCCTATCAGGGAGGCTTGACTTTCTGAACTCCACATGCATGTCCCCAGGTTGAGGTAATGGGACTTCATCTTCATCTGAGCTCATCTCCTCCTTTCTCTTGGGCTCATAGTCCTCTTCTTCTTCCGTAGTCCAACCACAATGCTCCACATCTCCATAGACCTTGGGATTTGCAAGGTAATCAGCCACATAGCTTTCTCCTTCAGAATCCTGGGATGACATGTTGCTCTAATCTGCAGCAGGACAGCTCAAAACAAAAACAGAGGATATTTGCGTGATACGGGCGTCAAAACCTTCGGGAGATTATATAATGAATTTTTATCGACCAAAATACGTATCGTGCAAGAAAATGGAGTCCGGAGAGCACATGAGGTGCCCACGAGGTAGGGGGGCGCGCCCAGTAGGGTAGGGCGCGCCCTCCACCATCGTGGAGGCCTCGTGTCCTTCCCGGACTGCTTCTTATTTTTCTATTTTTCTAAATATTCCAAAACGGAGGAATATTGCCATAAAAACTGTTTTGGAGTCGGTTTACTTACCGTACCACATACCTATTCCTTTTCGGAGTCTGAAACGTTCCGAAAAGTGTCCCTTATGTATTCCTCCGGGGTTACGGTTTCGATAATATTGGTTTCAACATTTATGGGATTACCTGAGATATAATGTTTAATTCTTTGACCGTTCACCACCTTCGGATTTGTGCCTTCGAAGTTGTTGATTTTTATGGCACCGGAATGATAGACCTCCTCGATAACGTAAGGGCCTTCCCATTTAGAGAGAATTTTCCTGCAAAAAATCTTAAACGAGAGTTGTATAGCAATACATAATCACCTACATTAAACTCACACCTTTGTATTCTTTTGTCATGCCATCTTTTAACTTTTTCTTTAAACAACTTGGCATTTTCGTAGGCTTGGGTTCTCCATTCATCAAGTGAGCTAATATCAAATAACCTCTTCTCACCAGCAAGTTTGAAATCATAATTGAGCTCTTTAATAGCCCAATATGCCTTATGTTCTAGTTCGAGAGGTAAGTGACATGCTTTTCCATAAACCATTTCATACGGAGACATACCCATAGGATTTCTATATGCAGTTCTATAGGCCCATAATGCATCATCAAGTTTCTTGGACCAATTCTTTCTAGATCTATTAACAGTCTTTTGCAAAATTAATTTGAGCTCTCTATTACTCAATTCTACTTGACCACTAGACTGCGGGTGATAAGGAGATGCAATTCTATGATTAACATCATACTTAGCAAGCATTTTACGGAAAGCACCATGAATAAAATGTGAACCACCATCAGTCATTAAATATCTAGGGACTCCAAACCTCGGAAAAATAACTTCTTTAAGCATTTTAATAGAAGTGTTATGATCAGCACTACTAGTTGGAATAGCTTCTACCCACTTAGTAACGTAATCAACAGCAACTAAAATATGTGTGTATCCATTAGAGGCAGGAAAAGGTCCCATATAATCAAAGCCCCAAACATCAAATGGTTCAATAACAAGTGAATAATTCATAGGCATTTCTTGACGTCTACTAATATTACCAATTCTTTGACATTCATCACAAGACAAGACAAACTTACGGGCATCCTTGAAGAGAGTAGGCTAATAAAAACCGGATTGCAATACCTTATGTGCAGTTCTATCTCCAGCGTGGTGTCCTCCATAAGCCTCGGAGTGACACTTGCGTAGGATCTGTTCCTGTTCATGCTCAGGTACACAACATCTAATAACACCATCTACTCCTTCTTTATAAAGATGTGGGTCATCCCAAAAGTAATGTCTCAAATCATAGAAAAACTTTTTCTTTTGCTGGTATGTGAAACTAGGTGGTATAAATTTAGCAACAATATAATTAGCATAATCAGCATACCATGGATCAGTATGAGAAGCATTTATGACATTTAATTGCTCATCAGGAAAGCTATCATCAATAGGTAGTGGGTCATCAAGAACATTTTCTAACCTAGACAAGTTGTCTGCAATGGGGTTCTCAGCTCCCTTTCTATCAATAATATGCAAATCAAATTCTTGTAGCAAGAGAACCCATCTAATAAGTCTAGGTTTAGCATCTTTCTTTTCCATAAGATATTTAATAGCAACATGATCAGTGTGAATAGTTACTTTAGAATCAACAATATAAGGTCTGAACTTATCACAAGCAAATACAACTGCTAAAAATTATTTTTCAGTAGTAGCATAATTTCTCTGAGCATTGTCTAGAGTTTTACTAGCATATTGGATAACATTTAATTTCTATCAACTCTTTGCCCTAGAACAACACCTACAGCATAATCACTAGCATCACACATAATTTCAAAGGGTAAATTCCAATCAGGTGGCTTAACAATAGGTGCAGAGATCAATGCTTTCTTAAGTATTTCAAATGCTTCTACACAATCATCATAAAAGACAAATGGTATATCTTTTTGTAATAAATTAGTCAGAGGCCGAGAAATTTTTGAGAAGTCCTTAATGAACCTCCTATAAAAACCGGCGTGACCAAGGAAACTTCTTATACCTTTAATGTCCTTAGGACATGGCATCTTTTCAATAGCATCAACCTTGGCTTTATCAACTTCAATACCTCTTTCAGAAACTTTATGCCCCAAGACGATACCTTCATTAACCATAAAGTGGCACTTTTCCCAATTCAAGACAAGATTAGTTCTTCGCATCTCTGCAAAACTCGATCAAGGTTGCTCAAGCAATCATCAAAAGAGGATCCATAGACAGAAAAATCGTCCATGAAAACCTCACAAATCTTTTCACAAAAGTCAGAGAATATAGCCATCATGCATCTTTGAAAGGTAGCGGGTGCATTACATAAACCAAAAGGCATACGTCTATAAGCAAAAGTACCAAAAGGGAAGTAAAAGTGGTCTTTGATTGATCATTGGCTGACACAGGTATTTGAGAGAAACCAGAATAACCATCTAGAAAGCAAAAATGTGTATGCTTGGATAATCTTTCTAGCATTTGACCGATAAAAGGTAAGGGGTAATCATCCTTTTTAGTAGCCTTATTTAATTTGTGTAAATCAGTTACCATCCTATAACCTGTAATAATTCTTTGCGGGATCCATTCATCTTTATCATTAGGAACGACAGTAATACCTCCCTTCTTAGGGACACAATGGACAGGACTTACCCACTGACTATCAGCAACGGGATAAATTATACCTACCTCAAGGAGCTTTAGTATTTATTTTCTTACCACTTCTTTCATCTTAGGATTCAACCGTCGTTGATGATCACGAACTGGTTTGGCATCTTCCTCCAAATTTATTTTATGTTGGCATAGAGTGGGACTAATGCCCTTAAGATCATCAAGAGTATATCCAATAGCAGCACGGTGCTTCTTCAGAGTTTTCAATAATCTCTCTTCTTCATGCTCTGAAAGGTTAGCACTAATAATAACAGGATATATCTTTTTCTCATCAAGATAAGCATATTTAAGAGTATCAGGTAACGGTTTAAGCTCAAACATGAGATCACCCTTGGGTGGAGGAGGATCCCCTAAGATTTCAACAGGCAAATTGTGTTTCAGGATAGGTTCCTGTTTAAAGAATACTTCATCTATTTCCCTTCTTTCATTCATAAACATATCATTTTCATGGTCTAGCAAATATTGTTCTAAAGGATCACTAGGAGGTACGACAATAGAAGCGAGACCAATAATTTCATCCTTACTAGGCAATTCCTCTTCACGGTGTTGTCTACTAAATTTAGAAAAGTTGAACTCATGAGACATATCACCCAAGCCTATAGTAACAACATCCTTTTCGCAGTCTATCCTAGCATTAACAGTGTTCAAGAAGGGTCTACCAAATATAATGGGACAAAAGCTATCTTGTGGGGAAGCAAGAACAAGAAAATCAGCAGGATATTTAGTTTTCCCACACAAGACTTCAACATCTCTAACAATTCCAATGGGTGATATTGTATCTCTATTAGCAAGCTTGATGGTAACATCAATACCTTCTATCTCAGCAGGTGCAATTTCATGCATAATTTCTTTGTATAAGTCATGAGGTATAGCACTAGCACCCATATCACATAAGCCATGATAACAATGATCTCCTATTTTAACAGAAATAACAGGCATGCCTACCACAGGTCTATGTTTATCTTTAGCACAAGGTTTGGCAATTCTAGCAGTTTCATCACGGAAATGAATAACATGCCCATCAATATTATCAAACAAGAGATCTTTAACAATAGCAATATTAGGTTCAACTTTAATTTGCTCAGGAGGTGTATAAGTTCTAATATTGCTTTTACGGACCACAGTTGAAGCTTTAGCATGATCCTTTATCCTAAGAGGGAAAGGTGGTTTCTCAACATAAGAAGTAGGAACAATAGGATCATTATAAGTGACCGTCTTTTCTCCAACTTTAATAGGTGCGGCTACTTTTAGTTCTATGGGAGGATGATATTTAAACTACTTCTCCTTAGGGAGATCAACATGAGCAGCAAAAGATTCACAGAAAGAAGCTACTACCTCAGAGTCAAGTCCATATTTAGTGCTAAATTTATGGAAAACATCGGTATCCATAAAAGATTTAACACAATCAAACTTAGGTGTCATACCTGACTCCTTACCTTCGTTGAGATCCCAATCTTCAGAGTTGCGTTTAATTCTATCCAATAAATCCCATTTGAATTCAATAGTCTTCATCATAAAAGAGCCAGCACAAGAAGTATCGAGCATGGTGCGATTGTTATCAGAAAGCCGAGCATAAAAACTTTGAATAATTATTTCTCTTGGGAGCTCATGATTGGGGCATGAATATAACATTGATTTAAGTCTCCCCCAAGCTTGAGCGATGCTTTCTCCTTCACGAGGCCAAAAATTATATATATAATTGCGATCACGATGAACAAGATGCATAGGATAAAATTTTGGGTGAAATTCCAATTTCAATCGTTTGTAATTCCATGATCCCGTATCATCACATAGCCTATACCATGTCAATGCATCTCCCTCCAAAGATAAAGGGAAGACCTTCTTCTTAATAAAATCACCGGGTATACCTGCAAGCTTAAATAATCAACAAACTTCATCCACATATATTAGGTGCTCATCAGGATGCTTTGTTCCATCTCCTGCAAAAGGATTAGCTAGCAGTTTTTCTAACATACCCGAAGGAATCTCAAAGTGGACATTTTCATCTTCAGTAGGTTCAGTAGGTTGAGGAGCAACTCTTTGCTCCACAGGTCGGGGTGAAGATACCCCGAACAAGCCCCTCAGAGGATTACTTTCCATAGCAACAAGTGACAGTAAATTTTAGCACACTATATAAATTTTTCCTTACCAAATTCCACCTACCAAAGGCGCTTCACTCCCCGGCAACAGCGCCAGAAAAGAGTCTTGATGACCCACAAGTATAGGGGATCTACCATAGTCCTTTCGATAAGTAAGAGTGTCGAACCCAATGAGGAGCAGAAGTAAATGATAAGCGGTTCTCAGCAAGGTATTCTCTGCAAGCACTAAAATTATAGGTAACAGATAGTTTTGTGATAGGATAATTTGTAGCGAGCAACAAGTAACAAAAGTAAATAAAGTGCAGCAAGGTGGCCCAATCCTTTTTGTAGCAAAGGACAAGCCTGGACAAACTCTTATATAGAGAAAAGCGCTCCCGAGAACACATGGGAATTATCGTCAAGCTAGTTTTCATCACGTTCATATGATTCGCGTTCGGTACTTTGATAATTTGATATGTGGGTGGACCGGTGCTGGGGTGTTGTCCTTACTTGGACAAGCATCCCACTTATGATTAACCTCTATTGCAAGCATCCGCAACTACAACAAAAGTATTAAGGTAAACCTAACCATAGCATGAAACATATGGATCCAAATCAGCCCCTTACGAAGCAACGCATAAACTAGGGTTTAAGCTTCTCTCACTCTAGCAACCCATCATCTACTTATTACTTCCCAATGCCTTCCTCTAGGCCCAAATAATGGTGAAGTGTTATGTAGTCGACATTCACATAACACCACTAGAGGATAGACAACATATATCTCATCAAAATATCGAACGAATACCAAATTCACATGACTACTAATAGCAAGACTTCTCCCATGTCCTCAGGAACAAACGTAACTACTCACAAAGCATATTCATGTTCATAATGAGAGGAGTATTAATATGCATAAAGGATCTGAACATATGATCTTCTACCAAATAAACCAACTAGCATCAACTACAAGGAGTAATCAACACTACTAGGAACCTACAGGTACCAATCCCAGACTAAGAAACAAGAATTGGATACAAGAGATGAACTAGGGTTTGAGAGGAGATGGTGCTGGTGAAGATGTTGATGGAGATTGCCCTCTCCCGATGAGAGGAGCGTTGGTGATGACGATGGCGATGATTTCCCCCTCCTGGAGGGAAGTTTCCCCGGCAGAACAGCTCTGCCGGAGCCCTAGATTGGTTCCGCCTCGTGGCGGCGGAGTCTCGTCCCGAAAGCTTGCTTATGATTTTTCTTCGGATGAAAGACTTCATATAGAAGAAGATGGGCATCGGAGGGCCAACAGGGGGCCCAGGGGGGTAGGGCGCGGCCCCCACCCTCGTGGCCAGGTGGAGGCCCCCCTGACATATTTCTTCCGCTCAGTATTTTTTATTATTTCCAAAAATAACTTTCGTGGAGTTTCAGGACTTTTGGAGTTGTGCAGATTAGGTCTCTAATATTTGCTCCTTTTCCAGCCCAGAATCCCAGCTGCCGGCATTCTCCCTCCTTATGTAAACCTTGTAAAATAAGAAAGAATAGGCATAAGTATTGTGACATAATGTGTAATAACAGCCCATAATGCAATAAATATCGATATAAAAGCATGATGCAAAATGGACGTATCAGCAATCCACCACAAAGCTGGAGTAGGGTATTACACCGCAAGGTGGCCCGAACCAGGATAAACTGTTGTGTCTCTTGTCCCTTGGGTTCGTCGAGCTAGGCCTTGGAATCGTTGAGCCGGTAGACTGGGGAGGATGAGTTCTTCGCCCGCACCCCAGAGTTCGAACCTCTCAAGGGTCTGCGGAACCCTGAATCCGACATATGTTAACACTGTAATCAGGTGTGTTGTAGTCTCCTTTGTGTACCCAAATTGTGCAATGACGTGGATGGCCACTGTAACCAGGGAAATTCGAACCAAAATTTTGACGTTCAAAGTCATCACACACGGGTTAAGCTATCTGAATCGTTTGTGATGTTCACATATCGTACACAGTTCTGAATAAGGGACCATGTCTGATGACACTTTGCGCGCCAGTTTTTTCGCTGAACCGATTGCAAATTTTCAGCTTCCATGGAAATATCTACCTCCCCGCCCCCTCCCCCTTACCAAAAGCCACATTTTCGCTGTTTCCGCCTTCCTTTCCAAGTTGAAACCTTCACTCCTTGTTGCAGCGCCGCCTCCTCGCCGGCAACCATCCTTCACGCTGCTCGGCCTCGTCTATCCAGGCAGGTAATCCACACCCAACCCCCATCCTCCTCCTCCTTCGACATCCCACATGCCCCGATCGCCGGCGCGACACCTTCCACCCAAATCACCGACCCCTCCACCAAATAAGCGCCACCCTAAGCCATGGTGCACGTAGTATAGCCAGGATCTCAAGGAGCATTTGGCAGCGGAGAAGCAAATCGCGGCCGCACGCGCGGGTGAGGTTGCGATGGCTGCCATTCGTACCGACCCCCAGATCTTGGAGGAGCACCTTGCCATTTGCTAGCTATGCAGGTTAAGAATGCTTGGTTTACCCGTTGCGTGTGCTGCTCCTGCCTTTCCTTAACAAATTCTAGTGCATTGTGCTATCTAATTTTACCATGCAATCTGTTGCTCTAGTGTATATGTTCTATATGTCGTGCAGTGTGGTGCTCACTTATTAACTATTTGGTTAATTAGTTGTCGTCTTCAGTTAACTGTTTGTTCAATTATGCAAATGTGATGTTCAATTCTTCAGGCTGCAATTATGTATTGTCTTCCATGTGAGACATAAATCGAATTTATCTTTACAAAATACATGAGAAACGAATACAATTGCTATATTTCCAAGTTGTCAAGCATGCTTGGTTTGGTTATACATTGTGCAATGTGGTGCTCAGTTAACGTTTGGTTCAGTTGTTGTGGTGTTTAGTTAACAGTTTGGTTCAATTCTGGAATGCGATGTTCAATAGTGGTGGGCGCATTCTGTTATTGTATACCATGTGAGAAGTAAATCAAATTTGGCTGTAGTAAATACATGAGAAACAAATACAATTGCTATATTTCCAAGTTGTTAAGCATGCTTGGTTTGGTTAACTGTCTGATCTTCTATTAGGAGTATGTTATATTGTGCAATGTGGTGCTCAGTTAACATTTGGTTCATTTATTGTGGTGTTTAGTTAACTGTTTGGTTCAATTCTGCAATGCGATGTTCAATTGTTGTGGGTGCATTCTGTTATTGTATACCATGTGCGGAATAAATTGAATTTGGCTATACTACATACATGAGAAACAAATACAATTGCTATATTTCCAAGTTGTTAAGCATGCTTGGTTTGGTTAACTGTCTGATCTTCTATTAGGAGTATGTTATATTGTGCAATGTGGTGCGCAGTTAATGTTTGGTTCATTTGTTGTGGTGTTTAGTTAACTGCTTGGTTCAATTCTGCAATGCGATGTCCAATTGTCATGGGTAGAATTTTGTATTGTTGTGCATGTGAGGAATAAATCGAATTTGGCTGCACTTAATACATGAGAAACATATACAAGTGCCATATTTCCTAGTTCTTAATCATGCTTGGTTTGGATAAATGGGTTTTCCATGTGGCTTGAATTAATCTGATGAATCTGCAATCTGCTTATTTTTCATCAACATATTTCACTGATAGCATGCGAACCCTTACTTAACTTGATGACTAACTACCTTGTATGTGTTGCAGGGAAACAATGGGAAGCACTGAGGTTTACAATCGAGGTTAGCACGTGCATGGTCTATTGTCTAATAGCACATTATTGTGCAATTGCAGGAACCATTCTAATATTTAGGTTTTTAACAATTTGGTCTTGCTGAAGGAAATATGCCCTAGAGGCAATAATAAAGTAATTATTTATTTCCTTATATCATGATAAATGTTTATTATTCATGCTAGAATTGTATTAACCGGAAACTTAGTACATGTGTGAATACATAGACAAACAGAGTGCCCTAGTATGCCTCTACTTGACTAGCACGTTAATCAAAGATGGTTAAGTTTCCTAGCCATAGACATGTGTTGTCATTTGATGAACGGGATCACATCATTAGAGAATGATGTGATGGACAAGACCCATCCGTTAGCTTAGCACTATGATCGTTTAGTTTATTGCGATTGCATTCTTCATGACTTATACATGTTCCTATGACTATGAGATTATGCAACTCCCGAATACCGGAGGAACACTTAGTGTGCTATCAAACGTCACAATGTAACTGGGTGGTTATAATGATGCTCTACATGTGTCTCCGATGGTGTTTGTTGGGTTGGCATAGATCGAGATTAGGATTTGTCACTCCGTGTTTCGGAGAGGTATCTCTAGGCCCACTCGGTAATGCACATCACTATAAGCCTTGCAAGCAATGTGACTAATGAGTTACTCGCGGGATGATGCATTACGGAACGAGTAAAGAGACTTGCCGGTAACGAGATTGAACTAGGTATGATGATACCGACGATCGAATCTCGGGCAAGTAACATACCGATGACAAAGGGAACAACGTAGGTTGTTGTGCGGTTTGACCGATAAAGAGCTTCGTAGAATATGTAGGAACCAATATGATCATCCAGGTTCCGCTATTGATTATTGACCGGAGAAGTGTCTCGGTCATGTCTACATAGTTCTCGAACCCGTAGGGTCCGCACGCTTAATGTTCGATGACGATTTGTATTATGAGTTATGTGATTTGATGTACCGAAGGTTGTTCGGAGTCCCGGATGAGATCACGGACATGACAAGGAGTCTCGAAATGGTCGAGACATAAAGATTGATATATTGGAAGGCTATATTCAAACACCGGAATGGTTCCGGAGAAGTTCGGGTATTTTCCGGAGTACCGGGAGGTTGCCGGAACCCCCCGGGGGATTAATGGGCCTTAGTGGAGAAGAGAGAGGGCCGGCCAGAGGTGGCACGCGCCCCCTTGCCCAGTCCGAATTGGACAAGGGGAAGGGGGCGCCCCCTCCTTCCTTCTCTTCTCTCCTCTTTCCCTTCTTCTCCTTCTTGGACAAGGAAAAGGGGAAACCTAGTTCTACTAGGAGTAGGATTCCTCCCCCCTTGGCGCGACCCTTGTGGCCGGCCGGCCTCCTCCTCCCCTCCTTTATATACGAGGGAAGGGGGCACCCCATAGACACACAAGTTGATCTTTTAGCCGTGTGCGGTGCCCCCTCCACAGAAACACACCTCGGTCATATCGTCGTAGTGCTTAGGCGAAGCCCTGCGCCGGTAACTTCATCATCACCGTCACCATGCCGTCGTGTTGACGAAACTCTCCCTCGGCCTCAACCGGATCAAGATTCGAGGGATGTCACCGAGATGAACGTGTGCAGATCATGGAGGTGCCGTGCGTTCGGTACTTGGATCGGTTGGATCGCGAAGACGTTCGACTACATCAACCGCGTTACTAAACGCTTCCGCTTTTGGTCTACGAGGGTACATGGACACACTCTCCCTGCTCGTTGCTATGCTTCTCCTAGATAGATCTTGCGTGATCGTAGGCATTTTTTTTGAAATACTACGTTCCCTAACAGTGGCATCCGAGCCAGGTCTATTCGTAGATGTTATATGCACGAGTAGAACACAAAGAGTTGTGGGCGGTAATAGTCATACTGCTTACCAACATGTCATACTTTGATTGGGCAGTATTGTTTGATGAAGCGGCCCAGACCGGCATTACATGACCGCGTTCATGAGACTGGTTCTACCGGCGTGCTTCGCACACAGGTGGCTAGTGGGTGTCTGTTTCTCCAGCTATAGTTGAATCGAGTGTGACTACGCCCGGTCCTTGTTGAAGGTTAAAATAGCACACTTGACAAAAAATCGTTGCGGTTTTGATGCGTAGGTAAGAACGGTTCTTGCTAGAAGCCCGTAGCAGCCACGTAAAATTTGCAACAACAAAGTAAAAGACGTCTAACTTGTTTTTGCAGGGCTTGCTGTGATGTGATATTGTCAAGACGTGATGATATATAAATTGTTGTATGAGATGCTCATGTTTTGTAACAGTTATCGGCAACTGGCAGGAGCCATATGGTTATCGCTTTATTGTATGAAATGCAATCGCCATGTAATTGCTTTACTTTATCACTAAGCGGTAGCGATAGTCGTAGAAGCAATAGTTGGTGAGACGACAACGATGCTACAAGGTGTCAAGCCGGTGACGATGGTTATCATGACGGTGCTTTGGAGATGGAGATTAAAGGCACAAGATGATCATGGCCATATCATATCACTTATATTGATTGCATGTGATGTTTATCCTTTATGCATCTTATTTTGCTTAGTACGGCTATAGCATTATAAGATGATCTCTCACTAAACTTTCAAGGTATAAGTGTTCTCCCTGAGTATGCACCGTTGCGACAGTTCTTCGTGCTGAGACACCACGTGATGATCGGGTGTGATAAGCTCTACGTTCACATACAATGGGTGCAAGCCAGTTTTGCACACGCAGAATAATCGGGTTAAACTTGACGAGCCTAGCATATGCAGATATGGCCTCGGAACACTGAGACCGAAAGGTCGAGCGTGAATCGTATAGTAGATATGATCAACATAGTGATGTTCACCATTGAAAACTTCTCCATCTCATGTGATGATCGGACATGGTTTAGTTGATATGGATCACGTGATCATTTAGATGACTAGAGGGATGTCTATCTAAGTGGGAGTTCTTAAATAATATGATTAATTGAACTTTAATTTATCATGAACTTAGTCCTGATAGTATTAGCATATCTATGTTGTAGATCAATAGCTCGCGATGTAGCTCCCCGTTTATTTTTGATATGTTCCTAGAGAAAAACTATGTCGAAAGATGATAGTAGCAATGATGCGGACTAGGTCTGTGATATGAGGATTATCCTCATTGCTGCACAGAAGAATTATGTCCTTGATGCACCGCTAGGTGACAGACCTATTGCAGGAGCAGATGCAGACATTATGAATGTTTGGCAAAGCTCGATATGATGACTAGTTGATAGTTTAGTGCACCATGATTTACAGCTTAGAACTGGGACTTCAAAAACGTTTTGAGCACCACGGAGCATATAAGATGTTCCAAGAGCTGAAATTTGTATTTCAGACTCATGCCCGATTCGAGAGGTATGAGACCTCTCACAAATACTTTGCCTACAAGATGGAGGAGAATAGCTCAACCAGTGAGCATGTGCTCAGATTGTTTGAGTACTACAATCGCTTGAATCAAGTGGGATTAAATCTTCCAGATAAAACAGTGATTGACAGAGTTCTCTAGTCACTATCACCAAGTTACTGGAACTTCGTGATGAACTATAATATGCAAGGGATGACGAAAACGATTCCCGAGCTCTTCGTGATGCTGAAATCGACGAAGGTAGAAATCAAGAAAAGCATAAAATGTTGATGGTTGACAAGACCACTAGTTTCAAGTAAAAGGGCAAGGGAAAGAAAGGGAACTTCAAGAAGAATGACAAGCAAGTTGCCACTCCCATGAAGAAGCCCAAAGCTAGACCCAAGCCTGAAACTGAGTGCTTCTACTGCGAAGGAAATGGTCGCTCGAAGCGGAACTGCCCCCAAATACTTGGCGGATAAGAAGGATGGCAAAGTGAACAAAAGTATATATGATATGCATGTTATTGATGTGTACTTTACTAGTGTTCATAGTAGCCCCTGGGTATTTGATACTAGTTCAGTTGCTATGATTAGTAACTTGAAACAGGAGTTACAAAATGAACAAAGACTAGTTGAGGGCGAGGTGACGATGTGTGTTGGAAGTGATTCCAAGGTTGATAAGATCACCATCGCACACTCCCTTTACCTTCGGGATTAGTGTTGAACCTAAAATAAATGTTATTTGGTGTTTGCGTTGAGCATAATATGATTGGATCATGTTTTTTGCAATACGATTATTCATTTAAGTAACAGAATAATTGTTATTCTGTTTACATGAATAAAACCTTCTGTGGTCATACACCCAAGGTGAATGGTTTATTGAATCTCGATCGTAGTGATACACATATTCATAATATTGATGCCAAAAGATGAAAGTTGATAATGATAGTGCAACTTATTTGTGGCACTGCCGTTTAGGTCATATTGGTGTAAAGCGCATGAAGAAACTCCATGCTGATGGGCTTCTGGAATCACTTGATTATGAATCACTTGATGCTTGCGAACCATGCCTCGTGGGCAAGATGACTAAGACTCCGTTCTCCGGAACAATGGAGCGAGCAACTGACTTATTGGAAAAAATACATACTGATGTATACGGTCCGATGAGTGTTGAGGCTCGCGGTGGGTATCATTATTTTCTGACCTTCACAGATGATTTGAGCAGATATGGGTATATCTACTTGATGAAACATAAGTCAGAAACATTTGGAAAGTTCAAAGAATTTCAGAGTGAAGTAGAAAATCATCGTAACAAGAAAATAAAGTTTCTGCGATCTGATCATGCAGGCAAATATTTGAGTTACGAGTTTGGCCTTCATTTGAAACAATATGGAATAGTTTCACAACTCACGCCACCTGGAACACCACAGTGTAATGGTGTGTCCGAACGTCGTAATCATGCTTTATTGGATATGGTGCGATATATGATGTCTCTTACCGATTTACCACTATCGTTTTGGGGTTATGCATTAGAGACATCTGCATTCATGATTAATAGGGCACCATCTAAATCCGTTGAGATGACACCATATGAACTGTGGTTTGGCAAGAAACCCAAGTTGTCGTTTCTTAAATTTTGGGACTATGATGCTTATGTGAAAAAGCTTCAACCTGATAAGCTCGAACCCAAATCGGAGAAATGCGTCTTCATAGGATACCCAAAGGAGACTGTTGGTTACACCTTCTATCACAGATCCGAAGGCAAGATATTCATTGCTAAGAATGGTTCCTTTCTAGAGAAGGAGTTTCTCTCGAAAGAAGTGAGTGGGAGGAATGTAGAACTTGATGAGGTAATTGTACCTTCTCACGAATTGGAAAGTCGTTCATCACAGAAAACAGTTCCAGTGATTCCTAGTGAGGAAGCTAATGATGATGATCATGAAACTCAGATCAAGTTACTACCGAACCTCGTAGGTCAACCAGAGTACGTTCCGCACCAGAGTGGTACGGTAATCCTATTCTGGAAATCATGTTACTAGACCATGACAAACCTACGAACTACGAGGAAGCGATAATGAGCCCAGATTCCGCGAAATGGCTTGAGGCCATAAAATCTGAGATGGGATCCATGTATGAGAACAAAGTGTGGACTTTGGTTGACTTGCCCAATGATCGGCAAGCCATCGAGAATAAATGGATCTTCAAGAAGAAGACTGGCGTTGACGGTAATGTTACTGTCTACAAAGCTTGACTTGTTGCAAAAGGTTTTCGACAAAGTTCAAGGAGTTGACGACGATGAGACTTTCTCACTCGTAGCGATGCTTAAGTCTGTCCAAATCATGTTAGCAATTGCCACATTTTATGAAATCTGGCAAATGGATGTCAAAACTGCATTCCTTAATGGATTTCTTAAAGAAGAGTTGTATATGATGCAACACGAAGGTTTTGTCAATCCTAAAGGTACTAACAAAGTGTGCAAGCTCTGGCGATCCATCTATGGACTGGTTCAAGCATCTCGGAGCTGGAATATACACTTTGATAGTGTGATCAAAGCATATGGTTTTATACAGACTTTTTGAGAAGCCTGTATTTACAAGAAAGTGAGTGGGAGCACTACAACATTTTTGATAAGTATATGTGAATGACTTATTGTTGATCGGAAATAATGTAGAATTTTTCTGGAAAGCATAGAGGAGTGTTTGAAAGGAATTTTTCAAAGAAAGACCTCGGTGAAGCTGCTTACATATTGAGCATCAAGATCTATAGAGATAGAACAAGATGCTTGATAAAGTTTTTTCAATGAGTACATACCTTGACAAGATTTTGAAGTAGTTCAAAATGGAACAGTCAAAGAAGGAGTTCTTGCCTGTGTTGCAAGGTGTGAAGTTGAGTAAAGACTCAAAACCCGACCACGGCAGAAAATGGAAAGAGAATAAAAAGTAATTCCCTATGCCTCAGTCATAGGTTCTATAAAGTATGCTATGCTGTGTACCAGATCTATTGAGTACCTCACCATGAGTTTGGCAAGAGGGTATAATAGATATCTAGGAGTGGATCACTGGACATCGGTCAAAATTATCCTTAGTGGAATAAGGATATGTTTCTCGGTTATGGAAGTGACAAAAAGGTTCATCATAAAGGGTTACGTCGATGCAAGCTTTGACACTGATCCAGATGACTCTAAGTCTCAATCTAGATATATATTGAAAGTGGGAGCAATTAGCTAGAGTAGCTCTATGCAGAGCATTGTAGACATAGAAATTTGCAAAATACATACGGATCTGAATATGGCAGACCCGTTGACTATAACTCTCTCACAAGCAAAACATGATCACACCTAAGTACTCTTTGGGTATTAATCACATAGCGATGTGAACTAGATTATTGACTCTAGTAAACCCTTTGGGTGTTGGTCACATGGCGATGTGAACTATGGGTGTTAATCACATGGTGATGTGAACTATTGATGTTAATCACATGGTGATGTGATCTAGATTATTGACTCTAGTGCAAGTGGGAGACTGAAGGAAATATGCCCTAGAGGCAATAATAAAGTTATTATTTATTTCCTTATCTCATGATAAATGTTTATTATTCATGCTAGAATTGTATTAACCGGAAACTTAGTACATGTGTGAATACATTAACAAACAGAGTGTCCCTAGTATGCCTCTACTTGACTAGCTCATTAATCAAAGATGGTTAAGTTTCCTAGCCATAGACATGTGTTGTCATTTGATGAACGGGATCACATCATTAGAGAATGATGTGATGGACAAGACCCATCCGTTAGCTTAGCACTATGATCGTTTAGTTTATTGCTATTTCTTTCTTCATGACTTATACATGTTCCTATGACTATGAGATTATGCAACTCCCGAATACCGGAGGAACACTTACTGTGCTATAAAACGCACAACGTAACTGGGTGATTATAAAGATGCTCTACAGGTGTCTCTGATGGTGTTTATTGGGTTGGCATAGATCGAGATTATGATTTGTCACTCCGTGTTTCGGAGAGGTATCTCTAGGCCCTCTCGGTAATGCACATCACTATAAGCCTTGCAAGCAATGTGACCAATGAGTTAGTCACGGGATGATGCATTACGGAACGAGTAAAGAGACTTGTTGGTAACGAGATTGAACTAGGTATGATGACACCGACGATCGAATCTCGGGCAAGTAACATACCGATGACAAAGGGAACAACGTATGTTGTTGTGCGGTTTGACCGATAAAGATCTTCGTATAATATCTAGGAACCAATATCAGGATCCAGGTTACGCTATTGGTTATTGACCGGAGAAGTGTCTCGGTCATGTCTACATAGTTCTCGAACCCGTATGGTCCGCATGCTTAACGTTCGATGACGATTTGTATTATGAGTTATGTGATTTGATGTACCGAAGGTTGTTCGGAGTCCCGGATGAGATCACGGACATGACGAGGAGTCTCAAAATGGTCGAGACATAAAGATTGATATATTGGAAGGCTATATTGGGACACCGAAATGGTTCCGGAGAAGTTCGGGTATTTTTCGAAGTACCGGGAGGTTACCGGAACCCCCCGGGTGATTAGTGGGCCTTAGTGGAGAAGAGAGAGGGCCGGCCAGAGGTGACGCGCGCCCCCCTTGCCCAGACCAAATTGGACAAGGGGAAGGGGGCACCCTCCCTCCTTCCTTCTCTTCTCTCCTCTTTCCCTTCTTCTTGTTCTTGGACTAGGAAAAGGGGAAACCTACTCCTACTAGGAGTAGGATTCCTCCTCCCTTGGCGCGCCCCTTGTGGCCGGCCAGCCTCCTCCTCCCCTCCTTTATATACGGGGGAAGGGGGCACCCCATAGACACACAAGTTGATCTTTTAGCCGTGTGCGGTGCCCCCCTCCACAGAAACACACCTCGGTCATATCGTCGTAGTACTTAGGCGAAGCCCTGCGCCGGTAACTTCATCATCACCGTCACCACGCCGTCGTGCTGACGAAAATCTCCGTCGGCCTCAACTGGATCAAGAGTTCGAGGGACGTCACCGAGATGGACGTGTGCAGATCGCGAAGGTGCCGTGCATTCGGTACTTGGATCGGTTGGATCGCGAAGACGTTCGACTACATCGACCGCGTTACTAAACACTTCCGCTTTCGGTCTACGAGGGTACATGGACACACTCTCCCCGCTCATTGCTATGCTTCTCCTAGATAGATCTTGCGTGATCGTAGGCAATTTTTTTGAAATACTACATTCCCCAACACTTGCATCATGTAGGTCCTGCTGTCAGAGGTTTTGACCCTCTGTTCTACCCTTTTTGCATATGGGGAAATGAGTTGTCCATGAATATCAGTCAATTCAAGAAACTCAGAAAGATTGTTAGGATAAAGAAATTAGCGACAAAAAACAACAAGATCTTTGTCTGCACAATGAAGAAGACATCAGTTCACTACAGGATGGTACTAACTATTATACCTTGCCTTTTCTATTCCTTTGCCCCATTTCCAATATAGAGAAGATATTTATGCACATCCTTGTTTTCAGGACTTTCCAAAGCAGTTCACTGATGATTACCTCTCAAAGCACCTGTATGGTCAGGAGGCGAGGAAGGTATTCATACAACACCCATGGTTCAATATTGAAGTGTTCCTGAAGAGGACGAAGGATGGACGGTCAATCATCCACAGGCACTAGCGTAAAGTTGCAAAGACCTTTAACATCAATGAAGGCTCAATATTCGCCTTCTGCTTCAGCAGTTTTCCAGATGTGATACATCTGTCTATGTACCGTCTATGATGCTAATTTCGAAAGGTTATAGATGTTGCATGTGAAACTTGGTGCTGGTGCAGTTGTGTAATGGGGTAGCTGAGTGCTGAAGCTATATGATGTTGTACTCTCATGTATTTCAATTATGAAAATGAAATATATTGTGTGCTTAATATGAAATGTCAATTAGATTAATAAATGGATTATTAATAATAGGATAATTAGCCTGCTAATTGGGTTTTTCTATTGCAAATGGTTATTGAGAAAACACTGTGGGCGATGATCTTAGGTAACGCACACAGTTTCTAGGAATAAACCATGTTGGATTAATGAACAATCACACACTACATCCTCTTGAAAATTGTTTGCGATGTACAACCTTTGCCACACAGTTTCTTCTATGCACTGTGTGTGATGTATTCAATAACTCAAACGATAAAATTGTTAATACCGTGTGCAATGGAAATGCTATCACAAATGATTTAACGAGGAAAATTCTGTGTGATGTACCTGCGAACAGAAACGTTTTCCTTGGAGCGACTGTGTGGGATGTATATACGAACGGAAACGTTTAGCGGGGACTGACTGTGTGGGATGTACTTACGACCGGAAATGATTTCGCCTTTATAATTGTATTTTTTGAGCGCTATTGTACGTATAACCGTATTTGATCGCTCGCCGGTCGCACATGACCTCATTTTGCCGAGCGTGTGTGCCAGGAGGGCATATCCCCGATGGTTTCTGGGTTGTGTGGGAAGGACCCCCTATCGCCCACACTAAATAGCCGATGGTTCCAAATTCCGTTGCGGAAAGGGGTTACAAACCGTTTGTATAGCACCTCGCTATACTAGTGATAATAAATAACAATAGAAAACATGATGCAAAATGGACGTATCAGTCGTTTAAACGCAGAGCAGCGCATGCACCGGGAAGCGGCGCGGGCAGCGCTCTCGACCGGTGCGCCACTAAAATCCCCACGCTCGAGCAAGAGGCCGACATGAATGCGGTGCTGACGCTCTAGAGCAGCGCTGACTACTTCGGATGGGAATGGGCGAGGGCATGGGAGAGGTCTTGGGTGGGCTAGATTTGTCGGACGCTTGCGTGACAGCGGTCCGGACCCTCGCAAAGCCTTCTTGGTTTGCGGGGAAAATGACATGTGGGCCGCCGAGCGGACCGATACAGGCTCGCGTTGGATGGCAAAACGCGCTAGGATCACGTGGTCCAAACGGATGCGGGTTGTTTGAGTGTTCGCGTTCGAGATGCCCACGTCTTGACAACACAGTCCAGATGCGTTTTGCCATCCAACGTGGGCCTGTATCCATCAATTGGCCGGTCCGGACGTCCTTTTTCTCGCAAATCGAAAGCAAACCAGGGAGGAGGGCTTTGCGGGCGTCCAAACCACAGCCACGCACGCGTCCAAAAAACTTGGCCCACCTAAAGCCCTCTCCCTCGAGCTCCAATGCCCTATGGACGGCCTCTCTGGTGAGAAGAAGAAGGAATTCGTCGACATTGCTGCCGGCTGGGTGGCATGCCAAGCCATCCGGATACAAGTTGGCTTGCCAGCAAGCCCTCCAGAGCCACCGTCATCACTAGTCTAGGCCGGCATCACCATGGCCCGTCCTCACCCATCTAGGCTGGCCTAGGCCACCGCCTGCCAAATCTGTCGTGAGCGATGGTGGCACCATGCCCGACAGGTGGAGAAATAAGTTATGTCCACAGAGGTTGATGTGGCTGCAGAGGAATTTGACTGGGGAACCAACGACAATGTCACCAACTCCGCATCGGCCACACCCCACCACCATGACAATGATGAAGTTGGCACGTCCACGCCTCCCCCCTGCCGATGGCGAGGAAAAGTAAACCATGGGAGGCCGCCGCTATTTGGGTCTTAGGAAGGCCACCGCCACCATCTCAATGGGTTACACAGTCGGCGACTAGACCGCTTCGTGGGGGCATAAAACACAACGATCCCCCCTAAAACCCAACCACGGATCCGATCTTCGCTGAGGCAGAGGTTATTCTTCCCCTACCGTTGAAGAATTTAGCTCTGGGCTCACAACGGTCAGGTGACAGGATCCTTCACGACCGGCAATTGACTAGGTTAGAATGGCCTAGCTTAGTCCACTATAGTTTAGTTAAAATATGTCTGAAATGCAAATGTTTTCATCTGGTTTATATGAAAATCAGCTGGGTTGCATGGAAAACCATTCGGTTTGTTGAAATCTGCTTTGAAATATATGCGACTGCGGTTGGATGGCCGGCTCCCGCATATGTATCCATGGACTTGTCCCCACCGGTTCGCGGACGAATACAGTGTTTTATTTGGGGGTCAGGGTTGGAGATTTCCTTATGCGGCTAACCACATAAATTTTGTGGGATTGTGTAGGCTGCTACATGCCCACATACTTCACATAGACAAAAACAACAATAACTAGGTAGTTGTATTATAGGATGTGTCCAATTTAAGTGTAGAATGTGTCTGCATATACCCCGCAGTGAACATACTCCGTGATCAATTACATCAATTGCAAATTTGCAATACACGACTAAGATTGAAATATATGGTTCATATGTTCATGCACTCCTGCATGGAGTTGACGTCGACTGCAACCCCAATGAGCATCGTGAGCACCACGCCGGCGAGGTCCGGCTCGACCTGTTCGGTGGCCATGTATTGTTGGAAGAGGACCCAAGCAAAGAACACATTGTGCATCATTTGGTTTCTATCGAGTGTTGCCCACATTCGAGCTCGAGGAGCTCTTCAGCCTCGTCAAGCACGACGGTCTCATCCCTGAGGTCAAAGATGGCATGGAGCAGCGACACATAGAGGAGCACGTTGAGAGGGTACCCGTAGGCACAGTGGTAGGCCTCACCGACGAGGGTAGAGTGCCATGCCAGGGCGAGTGCAGCATCTAAGGCCTTGTCGATATCCATTTCAGGAGCATCAGCCGGTAGGCACTTCACGTACTCCAAATTCTTCTTCAGAGGAGGATGATCCTCTTTTGCAAAGACAAGAGGACAGCTAAATGCTAGCATCCCTGTTTGCTCGAAAAAAAGGAAAGGAAATATTTAAAACAACACAGATGAAGCACTTCTCAAGGACAATACCACTTTTTCATGATAGTATCTAAACAGTAGCACAACACCAATAGATATGACAAAGCTCAATCATATGGATGAAATCCGTGGGCGAGTACCAACCTTTGTCAGGAGGCTTATTGTGTAGAGCATACAAATCAAGCACTTCTCCGGAACCATCTGTTGTTATCTACTATGGTTGCCATGCTTACTATATACTCCTCAATTAGTTTAATGTTTCCAACATCTTCTTGTGTAGTTCCACTAAAATATATGTTATCTTCAAAGAAGATCCCTGTTTGTACAAGTAGAGATAATTACATATTACATTAAGAGTGGCACCAAATCAGTGGCAAAACAATTGCTTGTTCCAGCTATAGCAATAAATTAAGATGCAAAACTATATCATTACTTGTGTCATCACAATTCTAGTGCTTCATTACAGCACCGAGAGTTGATTTTTGTTTTTCTTCCGCTTCTTCTTCCCCTTCATCACTTGGTTCAATAACAGACAAGCTTCGCCTTCAATGTAAGATTTGGCATGTCAATTAGGGAGCACAAGTATAGCACTAAACAACGACGTTAATTTTCAGATGAAAGTGGCAAAATACAGGCCAACAGTTGTGAAATATCCTTATCTTACCTCAATGGGATATTACGGTGCACATATAGATTGGAAGTCTTGTCTCCATTTGTGCAGTCCCCTCAAATCAAGCAACATTAGCGTACAAGTAGCACAACATATGAAAGCACACTGCACAATCATGTGAAAGAAGGCTAGTACTGACCTCTCATGACGCGGAATTCAAACAACTCACAAGAAGAAGATCTGAACCAAATTTGCCAACACTGATAGGAAGTAAGATCTCCTCTTGTGCAGTTCCACTAAGATCAATCAATCAAGCAACATTGTCGGTGTGACATTTTGGTTGAATTGCACAAAACACTCTTAAAACAAAAGTGTTTTGTGCAGTGCAACAAAAGGTCACAATAGCAACGAGGTGAAGTAGATAACCCTGTTTACACAGAGGTGCAAAGGAAACAACTAGTGGTGAATAACGGTGGATGACACAGAAGCCAACAAAAAGAAGCATCTAACTTATCTAAATGGGAAAGAAAGCAACACAGTAGCATTTCTCAAACGGTGGCATTGATTAATATTAACAGAGAGATTATATTAACAATAAAATTCATTAAACATGTAATTTGCCTTTAACTGTGGCATTGCATCAATTTTCCAGCGGCATTATTAGAGGGTGTTTGTTTACAGGGACATTTTGGTGTAGGGACTAAAAAAAGTCCGTGTTAGTCCCATCTAAACCAAACAGGAGGGACTTTTAGGGACTAAAGAAAGAAGACCCCGAGGGAGAGTCTTTTTGGGACTTTTTCCAACAGTTGCCCTGCCCCGCGTCGCAGCTTGTCTCTATTAGTTCATTACTAGGGGTAACATGGTCTTTTAGCATGTCATTTAATAACCTCTAGTCCATGTTTACTCCCTGGAACCAAGCAGGTAGGGACTAGGGAGTTTTTAACCAAACATGGTCTTAGATTAACAACAGCTAAAGAGTTGCACGGGACAGTGGACACACCAGCACCATGTGCATCTACCGATGTATGAAGGGGTGATGCACAGTCTGTTGCAACAAAGAACAAAAACTACCAAGGAGCATATTTGTGTTGGTCCCAGTTTTGTTATCTTTAGACACTTTTCCCTATGTGAGTGCAGCAAATCTAGTCCCGCTCAAACTCTACAGCCTTGTCCCCCAAAACAAAAGATCAGTTCGTTAGAGATGTGCATACTGCATTTGTCATTGTTTCCCCTTTTCGACCAACGTAGGTGCTGGAAAGCCAGTCTGCACTAGTACTTTCCCGCCTTCCTTTCCTCTTTGAACCACGTCCTAGATTCATGCTATACAACTTTCCCCACTACTTTCCTGTTTGATCCAACACCTAGATTCGAGTGCAGAAGCGGAAAAAGCCCACATGCAGCTAGAGCAATGCATGTGGAATAAGTAAATTATACCTTAAGGTTCTTGGGGTGTGGTTCGGTGGGCGACCGGAGGCTGTTCGGCCCACACTATGTACGACGGCGAGGAAGAAGGGGTCGAAGGCCCTCCCGCGCCACCGCTGGGTGAAAGAGAAGAGCTGCGCCGGTAGTGGATTCCCTCCCTCGCCGACAGCGACAACGTTAAGCCTCCTTCTTCCCTTCCCGATGGACGGATCCTGCCGGCTCTTTGACCAGCAGTGAGGGGGGAGAGAGAGAGGCCAACGAAGTCTTGTTTAGATCTGGAGAGGGTGAGAGAGTGTGAAGAGAGCAACTACAAGAGCTGAGGCTCCAGCGTGTATATATATATATATATATATATATATACTGGAGAGAGAGTGTGAAGAGTGCAAACCCTAGAAAACAAGCGCCGAGGCTGCAGTGTATACTTGATGAGGTGATTATATGGTCACTGCGAGATCGTATAGCTCCGTATCCATCCATTTTGACCGGTCAAAGAATCCTCCTGGCACCGCCCTAGATCACTTTCTCTCTTTGTCATGCGGGGCCTACCTGTCATTGGGTGGAAGAAAGAAGTCGAAAAAAACAAAATTATGCTCAAGTGTAGTTATTGAACCCGAGACCTGAAGTCTGATGAGCGAACAGGCTAACCAGCTACACCACCCCCACGTTATGTTTAACGAGAGGAAAATAACCTTTAATACATTCCTGCATTCGTGTGACAAGCATGCCGTGTTTTTTTTGCGTGGGAGTCATTGGGATTTAAATCATAATCGTGTCATGTGGCTTTGGTGGTAAGGTCTTTTGGGATTTAAAGCAGTGTTGGTAGTACAGAAATAGTGCAGCCTTAGTCACCTTACTTTTCTCCACGTAGTACGTTGGGTCCCACCAGTCAGAGGGTGAAACAAACAAATTAATAAGAAAAATTAAAAGCGACAGCGGTGTATCTTACCTCACACATCTCGCTACTGCTCGTGAACACTGCCCAATTGATCCCTCTGTTCGCTCACGTACTATTTTAAGTGAATCCTTATTATAACATGCACACAATTTTGGGCACTTGTATTCGACCTAAGTCAGTGTGCTAGCATATCTCATACTACTCCCTCCGTCTAGGTGTAATAAGTCACGTTAGACGGTGCAGCGGGACCAAGGTGCAAGCAGATTTTTCTTTTCGAAACGAGGTGCAAGCAGATTGGAGGAGAAGGAGAAACTTGACCGGTCCTTCCTCCAATCAAAGCCCTGATTTCTGTCAACGCAACAATTAATCACAACAACTAAGAGATGCCGCTTTAGCTACCATGCAGGGCCACGTATTAACTCGCATGCATCAACGCGTAGTTGCACTCCATGCATTGGGTTTCCGGGGGAGGTAACAAGGCAGAGTAAGGAGCGCTTGGTTACATTGCTAGGCTGGTCATAGTGGTGAGTAACTTGGATCAGTAACTTGCATATGTTACTAGTCTATGTTACTACTTTCATAGTAGGTAGTAACATATGGATGGTAACATGCAAGTCTTCATTAATTGAGATATAGACTCATTTTACCTCAGCGCGTGCGTGTGTGCGTGTGTGTTTAATAGCATGTGTGTGTTAGAGAGAGCGACACATCGACCTACTCCTACAGAGAGATGGTGTGTAGTGTACGATTTAGCCGCGAGAGTCGGTGCATCCACTCCCGGGCGTCCGGTCAGGACAGGCGGACCACTGCCACGCCCGCTCCTGACTAGCCTGGCCCACCCAAAGCCCCTCCATCGCCCGCGCGCGCTTCTCGCCCGAAACGGTCAGCGCCGCTCCAAAGAATCGGTGCCGCATTCATGCCCGGGCAGAGCGGACGCGACCTCTCACTGGCGCCTGTGTTGAAGAGAGAAGCGGATTCAAGAGTGATGGTTGCTTTGTCCGTCCAACTTACTGCTGGGTCTATGTGATTTGACGGCTCATTGGTCATTATTACTGAGGTGGTAGGACTGCTGGATGTCCCACGCTTTCGGCGAAAGGAGGCACTACTAGATTGCAATTTTCTCCATTCTTACAGCGGAGGAGTGCGAGAGCAGTGAAAACACGCAGGCTCGGTGATTACATGGACCACCTCACATTATCACCATATTCTCTGGACACTGTGCTACACCTAACTCTTTACAAAGTACTACTAGTATAGTACGTACTGTAATTTATCAGCGAGATAAATTTGTACAATGCTGTGAAGCTTCCAGCTTCTGTTTCATGTATCTTGCGTCCAACGTTGCCCGTTGCAACATTTCATCAAATACAAAGGAGACTAACATGCATGCTATTACATCTCAATGATTGACAGATCATAGCCAATATGTACTCCCTCCGTTCCAAAATAAGTGTCTCAACTTTATGCAAACTTTAGTACAAAGTTGTACTACTACTAAAGTTGACACTTATTTTGGAACAGAGACAACTAAAGAAAAAAACGATCCATGCAGTCCCTAGCCCTTGAACCCTAAACCCTAACCAGGCTTTAATTTGCTGGCAACGTTGGAGCTTCCGAAGAAATGAAGTTTGCAACCCTTTGACCATCGAATCATTTTGTGCAGTTCCACCAAAATCGAGATGAGCATCCCTGTGGCAAAGAAATTGAAGAAGCGTGATTAGAATAAGATTACTGGAACTAGTTGATGAGACATAAACTCATCACAAATACAGTACGTAGAAGCCAGTAGAGGTATGTGCGGGGCAAAGAAGTAGAGAAATATCCACATGGAGTGATGTGGGCAGCTGGAGCAGTGGTGCAAGCCGGCTGTAAAGGGAGTTGTACCTGAGGGATGTCGGGACGTAGCTCAACCTAGACGAGGGCGGCGGGAGGCGGCAACTGCCCACGTCGCAGCAGTGAGCAAGGGACGAAGGCAACCTCACCGCCTTTGTGAGAGAGAATGGCGGGGACCCCTGATTGGGACGTGCCGACAGTGGGTTTTCGCCGTCGGCGACGGCGACCGCATCTACACTAAGCATACACCCCATCCCCCGGCGGACGTGATCTGCCGGGATGTTAGAGATGTGGCCACAGTCGTTTTGTGCGAGAGAGTGTGAAGAGAGCAACCCCAGCAAGCAACCGTGTAGGCTCGTCCTGCCTATGTATATAGTGGAGAGGTTTCCTTTTCTCTCCATATGAACCTATTTATATTGCGTACGTGCCACTGAAGACAAAAAACTTTATTTATAAATGACGTGGCACCTACTACTCTTTCTCCTATAAACCTTGCGCTTGGCATCTCCAAATATTAACCTTGCGATTGGCTCTTCGCCTCTTCGGGAAGTCGAGCAATAATGGTACTGCAATATATATCGTTCTGGCTATATGAGACCGAATGAATTGCTGCACGTCCATGATACGTATCCAACGTATCTATAATTTATGAAGTATTCATGCTATTATATTATCCATCTTGGATGTTTATTGGGCTTTACTATGCACTTTTATATTACTTTTGGGACTAACCTATTGACCCAGAGCCCAGTGCCAGTTCCTGTTTTTTCCCTTGTTTCAGTGTTTCGAAGAAAAGGAATATCAAACGAAGTCGAAACAGAATGAAACCTTCTGGAGAAGTTATTTTTAGAAAGAAAGCAACTCGGGAGACTTGGAGTCCACGTAAAGAAAGCAACGAGGAAGGCACGAGGCAGGGGGGGCGCGCCCACCACCCTGGGCGCGCCCTCCACCCTCGTGGGCCCCTCGTGGCTCCCCTGACGTATTTCTTCCGCCTATATATATATATCCATATACCCTAAAACGACCGGGGAATAGAATAGATCGGGAGTTCCGCCGCCGCAAGCCTCTGTAGCCACCAAAAACCAATCGGGGCCCTGTTTCGGCACCCTGCCGGAGGGGGAACCCTCACCGGTGGCCGTCTTCATCATCCCGACGCTCTCCATGACGAGGAGGGAGTAGTTCACCCTCGGGGCTGAGGGTATGTACCAGTAGCTATGTGTTTGATCTATCTCTCTCGTGTTCTTGATTTGGCACGATCTTGATGTATCGCGAGCTTTGCTATTATAGTTGGATCTTATGATGTTTCTCCCCCTCTACTCTCTTGTAATGGATTGAGTTTTCCCTTTGAAGTAATCTTATCGGATTGAGTCTTTAATGATTTGAGAACACTTGATGTATATCTTGCGTGGGATACCCGTGGTGACAATGGGGTATTCTATTGATCCACTTGATGTATGTTTTGGTGATCAACTTGCGGGTTCCTCCCATGAACCTATGCATAGGGGTTGGCACACGTTTTCGTCTTGACTCTCCAGTAGAAACTTTGGGGCACTCTTTGAGGTTCTATGTGTTGGTTGAATAGATGAATCTGAGATTGTGTGATGCATATCGTATAATCATACCCACGGATACTTGAGGTGACATTGGAGTATCTAGGTGACATTAGGGTTTTGGTTGATGTGTGTCTTAAGGTGTTATTTTACTACGAACTCTAGGGCTATTTGTGACACTTATAGGAATAGCCCAATGGATTGATCAGAAAGAATAACTTTGAGGTGGTTTCGTACCCTACCATAATCTCTTCGTTTGTTCTCCGCTATTAGTGACTTTGGAGTTACTCTTTGTTGCATGTGGAGGGATAGTGATATGATCCAATTATGTTATTATTGTGGAGAGAACTTGCACTAGTGAAAGTATGAACCCTAGGCCTTGTTTCCTAGCATTGCAATATAGTTTACGCTCACTTTTATCATTAGTTACCTTGATGTTTTTATATTTTCAGATTACAAAAACCTATATCTACCATCCATATTGCACTTGTATCACCATCTCTTCGCCAAACTAGTGCACCTATACAATTTACCATTGTATTGGGTGTGTTGGGGACACAAGAGACTCTTTGTTATTTGGTTGCAGGGTTGCTTGAGAGAGACCATCTTCATCCTACGCCTCCCACGGATTGATAAACCTTAGTTCATCCACTTGAGGGAAATTTGCTACTGTCCTACAAACCTCTGCACTTGGAGGCCCAACAACGTCTACTAGGAGAAGGTTGCGTAGTAGACATCAAGCTCTTTTCTAGCGCCGTTGCTGGGGAGGTGAGTGCTTGAAGGTATATCTTTAGATCTTGCAATCGAATCTTTTTGTTTCTTGTTTTATCACTAGTTTAGTTTATAAAAGAAAACTACAAAAAAAATGGAATTGAGTTTGCCTCATACGCTTCATCTTTTTAATATCTTTCGTGAGTATGATGGAAAGGAAAATTGTGCCAAAGTGTTAGAAGAAGAATGCATTAAAATGTTTGGCACTAAATCTTTGAATGATGAGCATGATTGCAATGTTGTTAGTATGAACTCCTTGAATATCCATAGTACTAATGATGATTGCACTAGTTATGATGAAAATGTCTCCTATAAACATGTCAATTTTTGTGGAGTGCATTGGGTTTGCAAGTACACACCAAATAGGGAAGATAGATATTGCAAGAGGCATAAGCATTTAGAAACTAAATTGTTGCAAGAAAGGCTAGATGTTTGTGCTGAAAATTTAAATTTTCTTGGCCATACTTGTGAACTTTGCAATGAACGGGGTCATTTAACTATCCAATGCAAATTATTTCACAATCTAATCGTGTCCAAAAATTGTGATGACTTGATTTCCCTTGCACATTATAATGAACTTAGTTTGCTTACGGGTTATGAAGAAATGAAACGTATAACTAACTATCTTCCAGTATTTGCCCGTGACAAACTTGTTGGTTTTGATCTAGAAGAAATTTATATGTATTGTGCGGTGAATTGCATTGAAAATCCTTATATTGCCAATTACATAAAGAAAAGAAATAGAAGATGAAGAGAATACTAACGAAAGGGAAGAGACTTCCCAATATTCTCCTATTATTTCTTATGATGAACCAGGTAACGAGGAGGAGCCTTCTATCCAACCAATCACATTAATAAGGAGCTCCAAAAGAGGATTGAACCCACACATGATGTGAAGAAGAAAAAGAGAAGACGGAGAAGCAAAGGTAGAAAGGTATCTCTCCCAAATGATGTTGCTCCTATTACTCATCGTGATGACGATAATTGCTATACTATTGGTGCTATCCATACTATTAATGATGAGAGTGATTATGCTTGTGATATGAAAAGGCCCAAGCTTGGGGATGCTATGTTTGATGAAGATGATGTTTTTGAGAATATATTTGCTGCAATTAATGTTTGTCCCAAGCTTGGGGATGCTATGTTTAATTAAGATGATATTTTTAGTCTCCCAAGTCTTGATATGCAAATTTGTTATGATGATAGCATGCCTCCTACTTATGATGATTATATTTATGAAAGTGGGTTTGGAAGAGTGTCAACTTTAGGAAGTAATGATCCCACTATTTTGGAGGATGTTGAATCTTATAATATTTATGAAAGTGGATTTGGAGAGGTCATGACTTTATTTAGTGATGTATCCACTATTTCGGAAGAGGTTTCAATTGATTATGATGAGAACAAAGTTGCTACTTATGATGATTATCGTGATGAAACTTATGCTATAAAAAGTAGTGATGATTATATTTATAAAACTTTTCATGATTATGAGTACCCTTTTTCTGAACATTACTCTTTTAATGTGGAAACAATTTATAGTATTCAAGTCTCTTATGATACTCCCACTATTCCGAATGAGAAGAATTTTGCTTATGTGGAGAGTAGTAAAATTTCTATGCAAGTAGATCATGAAAAGAATGCTTTAGGTGCTGCTAATATTGTTGAATTCATTCATGATGCTACTGAAAATTATTATGAGGTAGGAATATATGCTTGTAGGAATTGCAATAATACCAAGTTTCCTCTCTATGTGCTTAAAGTTTCGAAGTTATGCTTGTTTTGCCTTCCTATGCTAGTTGATTATTGTTCCCATAAGTTGTTTGCTCACAAAATACCTATGCATAGGAAGTGGGTTAGACTTAAATGTGCTAGTCATATTCTTCATGATGCTCCCATTATGTTTCAATTCTTATCTCTTATGTGAGCATCATTGAAATCATCATGCCTAGCTAGGGGCGTTAAACGTTAGCGCTTGTTGGGAGGCAACCCATTTTATTTTAGTTTCTTGCTTTTTGGTCCTGTTTAGTAATAAATAATACATATAGTTTCTGTTTAGATGTGGTTTTGTGTTTTAATTAGTGTTTGTGCCAAGTAGAACCTTTGGGAAGACTTGGGTGAAGTCTTTATGATCATGCTGTAAAAAACCGAAACTTTAGAGCTCGCGAGATTAGCTTCAACTTTTTAGTGGAGAGTGATATTTAGTTGATTCTTTTTGCATATGATTACTATACAAATTCCTCAGGTCCAACAATTTATTTTAGAATTTTTGGTGTTCCATAAGTTTGCGTTAGTTACAGATTACTACAGACTGTTCTGTTTTTGACAGATTCTGTTTTGCGTGTGTTGTTTGCTTATTTTGATGAATCTATGGCTAGTAAAATAGTTTATAAACCATAGAGAAGTTGGAATACAGTAGGTTTAACACCAATATAAATAAAGAATGAGTTCATTACAGTACCATGAAGTGGTGTTTTGTTTTATTTCGCTAACGGAGCTCACGAGATTTTCTGTTAAGTTTTGTTTTGTGAAGTTTTCAAGTTTTGGGTAAAGATTCGATGGACTATGGAATAAGGAGTGGCAAGAGCCTAAGCTTGGGTATTCCCAAGGCACCCCAAGGTAATATTCAAGGATAACCAAGAGCCTAGGCTTGGGGATGCCCCGGAAGGCATCCCCTCTTTCGTCTTCGTTCATCGGTAACTTTACTTGGAGCTATATTTTTATTCACCACATGATATGTGTTTTGCTTGGAGCGTCGTTTTATTTTCTTTAGCCTTGCTTGCTGTTTGAGTAAAATACCAAGATCTGAAATTCTTAAATGAGAGAGAGAGAGAGAGTCTTCACATAGCTACATAATTATTTAACTACTCGTTGATCTTCACTTATATCTTTTTGGAGTAGTTTGTCATTTACTCGTGTGCTTCATTTATATCCTATGAGTAAATGGTTGAATGATTTGAATGTCATAAATCTGAAATTATATATGTTTCATATGCCTTTCCCATGGGGAGTAATGCCTTCACATATAAGAAGTAGAGGTGGTAAATCTATTGAAGGTTAGCAAACATTGTATTGGCCACTTGAACAATTCATGAAAGAATATTGAAGGAAGAGAGATTTCACATATAAATATACTATCTTGGACATCTTCTATGATTGTGATCCCCATTAATTATTTTCAAACCTGAGCAAATTAGTTGAAGTTGGACAAGGAAGACAACATAATGAGTTATGCTTGGGTATATTTGTATAAGTTATATTGTTTTGGATACTCTAACATGTGGTGCTTGCTATTTAGAATCCTTTGCTAGCCAAAATATCTGTACTAAGCGGGAATACTGCTTGTGCATCCAAATTCCTTGAACCAAGTTTCTTCCATGAGTGTCCACCATATCTACCTATATGCGGTATTTACCTGCCGTTCCAAGTAAATTTGCATGTGCCAAACTCTAAACCTTCAAATAATAATCTGTTTTGTATGCCCGAATCGCTCATGTAGCGACTAGGGGCTAGCAGTATCTTCCATGCTAGGTGGGTTATTCTCACGATGAGTGGACTCCGCTCATCATTCACGAGAAAATGGCTGGTAACTGGGATGCCCAGTCCCATGATCAAAAGATCGAAATCAAATCAAAAATAATTGCAAACAAAACTCCCCCAGGTTTGATGTTAGTTGGAGGCACCCGTTGTTTCGGGCAAGCCATGGATTGATGATTGTTGGTGGAGGGGGAGTAAATTTTTTTACCTTTCTGTTTGGGAACCGCCTATAATGTATGTAGTATGGAAGATATTGGGAACTCTTGGTCGTTATGTTGACAATGAAAGCATACCTCTCAAAATTATTTTCATCTCTGTTTTTGCTTTGAGCTCTGGCACCTCTGCAAATCCCTGCTTCCCTCTGCGAAGGGCCTATCTTTTACTTTTATGCAAGAGTCAGTAGTATTCCTTCTCATTCCAACCTACTCTTTAGTTGGCAAGCATCATGTGATGGAAAGATCTAAGCATATATGGCCATCCAAATATATTTGATCATGAATTATTATTGTTGACAATTATCTATATGATAAATAAGTTGGGAGGCGGAACATTAAGCCCCTATCTTTCTCTGTGTTCGATGGATGCTATTTGTTCTATAAATATGCTTTGAGTGGTAGCAATCATGGAGGACTATACGATAGTTGAGTATGTGGGATTTGCTAAATCAAAGCTCTGACATAGACTCTTCCTGAAAATAAGATGAATTGCAATTGTTTGATGACTGAGAACATAGTTTGTTAGTTTTCAAGAAAGTTTATGATATATACTTTAACATGTGAATAGTTTGTTACTTGATCATGCAAAGTTTTATGATATGAGCTACTGTTATGACATATAATGATGCTAGAAAAGGTGATTGAAATTATCATTGATCAAACCTATGCACCTTCTAGCATTCACACTTCATAAATTCTTTCTTTTATCATTTACCTACTCGAGGACGAGCAGGAATTAAGCTTGGGGATGCTGATACGTCTCCAATATATCTATAATTTATGAAGTATTCATGCTACTATATTATCCATCTTGGATGTTTATTGGGCTTTACTATGCACTTTTATATTACTTTTGGGACTAACCTATTGACCCAGAGCCCAGTGCCAGTTCCTATTTTTTCCCTTGTTTCAGTGTTTCGAAGAAAAGGAATATCAAACGGAGTCGAAACGGAATGAAACCTTCTGGAGAAGTTATTTTTAGAAAGAAAGCAACCCGGGAGACTTGGAGTCCACGTCAAGAAAGCAACGAGGAAGGCACGAGGCAGGGGGCGCGCCCACCCCCTGGGCGCGCCCTCCACCCTCGTGGGCCCCTCGTGGCTCCCCTGACGTATTTCTTCCGCCTATATATATCCATATACCCTAAAACGATCGGGGAACAGAATAGATCGGGAGTTCCGCCGCCGCAAGCCTCTGTAGCCACCAAAAACCAATCGGGACCCTGTTCCGGCACCCTGCCGGAGGGGGAAACCCTCACCGGTGGCCATCTTCATCATCCTGGCGCTCTCCATGACGAGGAGGGAGTAGTTCACCCTCGGGGCTGAGGGTATGTACCAGTAGCTATGTGTTTGATCTCTCTCTCTCTCGTGTTCTTGATTTGGCACGATCTTGATGTATCGCGAGCTTTGCTATTATAGTTGGATCTTATGATGTTTCTCCCCCTCTACTCTCTTGTAATGGATTGAGTTTTCCCTTTGAAGTAATCTTATCGGATTGAGTCTTTAATGATTTGAGAACACTTGATGTATGTCTTGCGTGGGATACCCGTGGTGACAATGGGGTATTCTATTGATCCACTTGATGTATGTTTTGGTGATCAACTTGCGGGTTCCGCCCATGAACCTATGCATAGGGGTTGGCACACGTTTTCGTCTTGACTCTCCGGTAGAAACTTTGGGGCACTCTTTGAGGTTCTATGTGTTGGTTGAATAGATGAATCTGAGATTGTGTGATGCATATCGTATAATCATACCCACAGATACTTGAGGTGACATTGGAGTATCTAGGTGACATTAGAGTTTTGGTTGATGTGTGCCTTAAGGTGTTATTTTACTACGAACTCTAGGGCTGTTTGTGACACTTATAGGAATAGCCCAATGGATTGATTGGAAAGAATAACTTTGAGGTGGTTTCGTACCCTACCATAATCTCTTCGTTTGTTCTCCGCTATTAGTGACTTTGGAGTTACTCTTTGTTGCATGTTGAGGGATAGTGATATGATCCAATTATGTTATTATTGTTGAGAGAACTTGCACTAGTGAAAGTATGAACCCTAGGCCTTGTTTCCTAGCATTGCAATACAGTTTACGCTCACTTTTATCATTAGTTACCTTGCTGTTTTTATATTTTCAGATTACAAAAACCTATATATACCATCCATATTGCACTTGTATCACCATCTCTTCGCCAAACTAGTGAACCTATACAATTTACCATTGTATTGGGTGTGTTTCGGACACAAGAGACTCTTTGTTATTTGGTTGCAGGGTTGCTTGAGAGAGACCATCTTCATCCTATGCTTCCCACGGATTGATAAACCTTAGGTCATCCACTTGAGGGAAATTTGCTACTGTCCTACAAACCTCTGCACTTGGAGGCCCAACAACGTCTACAAGGAGAAGGTTGCGTAGTAGACATCAGTCCACCACATGGGCGAGGGTCGAGGGGCGAGGGAGAGTGCGTACTATTACGTCCGTTTCAATATGGAATACATATGGAGCAAAATGAGTGAATCTACACTCTAAATACGTCTATATACATCAGTGTTTGGAGTATCTACTAGTAGTTCATATTGAAATATACTAAAGGACATATATTCCAAACAATATGATAATCTCTCTAACCAAGGTAGGGACGAGGGGTAAACGGAGGGAGTAGTAAAATTTTCTCCTCGTCCTGCGAGCCACCGTGCGCGTGGGCGAGGGAGCGGGCGTAAGGCGTAGTACTACTACCTCTGTCCTGGTTTATACGTCACCTTTGTAGTTCGTGCCAAATTTTTACCAAATATTTAGCTAACAAAATGTTAATGCTTGTCAACAAAAATTATATCGTTGGATTCATATTTCAACATAGTTTTCAATGATATAATTTTTGGTAACATGCATGAACGTTTTGTTAGTTCAATCTATAGTCAAAATTGGACACAATATACAATGGGGACCAATAAACCAATATACAATGAGTAGTAGTAAGCAAGATTCACCTCGTCCTGCGAGCCACCGCGCCCGTGGGCGGGGAGACGGCGTAGTAAGCAAGCTTCTCCTCGTTCTATGAGTTGACGGGACACATCAAAAGTAATACGTACAGAGCATCTCGAGTGGATAGAACCTTGCCTCTAAGGTAGGCCCCACATGGTATGCCTCTTTTTTAACATAACGCGTCAAGTCGCAATTTGTTTGTCCACCCGTGGTAGACGATCCTCCATCAAGTGGACAACCAGTACACGTGTCAAATTACCATGTGGGCTGCCTTTTCGTACAGAAATGAGCTCCACCGTGTACCCGCGCGGGTGTGGTTGGGAAAGAGACGGGAGTACGTGCACCGTGCGTGCACCTCTTCTCTTCGTGCACGTCCCCCACCTACGTGGGTGTGTGTGAGATATAAACCTAGTCAGATGGCGTGTGCATTCGTGAGTCTTTTTTGTTTCGGGGGGGGGGGGTGTGATTTCGTGAATGTATTTGTGGGAATATGTGTCGATGACATCTCAAACAAAATTTTGCATGCAATGTGTGTGAAATAGAGGCCTATCCATATCATATATAGAGGGGGCGATCCATGAGAAGAGAGGGAGGGGTCATAGATATCGATAGAGTCGAAGAGAGGATCAAGTGGGTGGGTGCGAGATCGATGAAGAGAGCCATCGAAATTGTGTGTGTGCAAGTCAAAGATATAGGGCGACTGACCTACCAGATCGTCAGAGGGCACAGGGAAAGTTTGTGTGTGGCAGGGAGACATGACTAGAGCACTCGATGTATCGGTGTGTGTGTGTGTGGGGGGGGGGCAGGCAGAGGCCTAACTATAGAGGTAGAACGACTCGGATATGTGTTGAGAAGGAGAGACCCAACTATGTCTTGAGGGAGAGCGGTTAGAGAGAGAGAGGAGAGACAGAGATAAGGAGAGGGGTAGAATGCTGGATGGGTGATGGAGTTGCTTCTCGAAGATGGTGGGAGAGGCCTACTAAACAAACTGAGGGTAGAACTGCAATATTATCAATAAGAGTGGCGATGTGTTTCTGTGTGTGCCTGTGCGTGATAGATCTGTCGGGACACATGCATGGATGAAGAAGGGGAACCATTTGTTTGGTAAGCAAACCTAACTAGATTGGTAGATCATTTGTTGTTTGTCGGAGGAAGGGAGAGACATAACTAATGAGGTAGATCGATCGACGCGTGGGGAAAAACGAGTTATAAGGACCTAGCTAGCTATATGTATAGCGGGAGATCGGGCAGTGTACATCCATTTGTTAGAGGCAAATAAGGCCCAGCGAGATGGATAGACAGAGAGAATGGAGCTAGGAGGTGGTGCGAGAGGCCGAGCTACTAGCTAGATAGGGGAGGAGTGTGCGGTTGTGAGATCGATGAAAAGAGGGGCGAGAGTTTACACATGTGTGGGACCGTATGAGAGACACGAGGCATGGACACAGAAAGGAGGAGATGGAAGGTGCGTGTGTATGTTGTAGGCAGACATCGCTGGAGATGTTTATCGATCCGTGTGTGTCGGAAAGGAGTTGTGGAGACTGTGGGAGAACGACCTAAAGAAAAAAATGAATGTGTGCGATGGATGGAATGCTGAGGGAGGGGGAGGGCGAGGAGGGCGTGTCCGTGCACGAGAGAGAGTTAGTGCTAGATACAAAGGTTAGAGGATTGTGTGGGTGTAAGAGACTAACAAATATCATAATTTGATATGAAAGTGGATTCATATATTTGAATAGGAGATCATAGTGTTATAAACATATGCATGCATGAATATAGCGGTGATACGCGTGCTGTGGTTTTGCACATGTTATACCATAATGTGATAATGCATGGCGTTTGCAACTCACAGCTAAATGTCGAACAATCTAAACCATACTATACATCGAACAATCTCACATTTTATTTGAATTTGTGGTAATGTGTGGTGTTTGCAACTCACATCTAAATACTTGTAGGCATAGGGGGCAGGGCACCATACATTATGTGATAAACACATTATACATATGAGACATGGTTTAGATTATGAAGATCTAGCTAGAGCTTGAAATGTACTGTTATTTGAAAACAACATAAAGTGGATTCAAAAAATCGAGTTCGAGTTCATATAGTACACATAGTTCATATCTAACTCGAGAGTAATCATGTGGTGTGCTGTGAAGATAATACACGAACGATGGTTTAACTTGACAATAATGATGATTGTAGATCTTATTAAAATAGAGAAATGAATTCAAATGGTTTGACTTCACAACAATCATTATTGTAGATCTTATTCAAATAGAGAAACAAATTCAAATTTAGTTCATATTGAAGCGGTAGTATATACGTTTGGAGTGCACTAAAACGTAGCGAAATATTTTAATTGAACATAACATGAATTCAAAGTTTTGAATGACATTTGTAGTGCGAATTGATTTGGTACAGTACATGAGACTAGACTCTCTTGTGTGCTACGAATTGATTTCTTTTTGTTTTTTCGTCGACGGAAGTGCGAATTGATTTGGTACAGTACACGTTAGGCTTGTCCGGAAATTTCAACCCGTGCCTTGTTACCCTGAAATATTTAAGATATATCTCTGTCTCGTTGTGCTCCGACAACTCCCTCCATCTCAACCCGCGCCTTGCTATTCCAAAATTACAACGCGCGCGAAAACTCCCACCTCCTGTGAAATCCCGACACGCGAAATGCCCGTGATACCCCTCAACCGAAAGAACCACCTAGGTCAAATCGGTGGGGGTACTTTCGTAACTTACCCCACATTTCGAATAAGCGCGTCCCTAAGCCATGGTTCCCCACTCCCATCCCATCCGCCCACCCATTCGTACACCGAGGCCGCAAAAACCCGCGAAGCCCCACACCCTCCTCCGTCCGCCACCCAGTCGGAGCCTCTTCCCTGACGACGTCGTCCACAACAACACCTCGACATCCCTCATCCACTGTACCGGATGAGGATCCGCCGTCGATCTCGTCGTCCCGCCGGTTCAGCCACCCCGTCCTCCACCTCCAAGGAGCTGCCCCGACGTTCCCCTCGTCTTTCGAGCCACCTCCATTCCCACACCGCCATCTTCACCTGCACCACCGGAAGAGCATCATCATCACCGTTTCCTCGGATGAAGCTGAGGCCTAATGGGCGCCACCAAAGAGGTTGTACACTAATCGCAGCATTTTCTTCTTGATTCGATCTCACGGTGCTGCCGGCGCTCAGTCCCGAGCCGACACGGCGCGGCTCCATCCACGGCAGCGTCGCCGGCCACTTCCTCCACGACGTCGCTCCCTCGGCGGCGACGTCCACATCAGTAGGAGCTACTGCTGCTTTAGCTCTCGCTCGCGCTGCTGCTCTGCTCTTGCTCTCGGTCCCCTGCTTGGTCTGCTCTTGCTCTTGCTCTTGCTCGCGCTGCTGTTCTTGCTCTTGCTCTTGCTTGCGATGCTGCTCCGATTTAGCTACACTTCAGTCGACTGAATCGACTTTTGGGTCAGTCGATTTTCAGGGGGTGGGGGGGGGGGGCTCGTCGGAGTTAAGGAAGAACCCGCCGCAGCGGGGAGGGGGGCTCACCGGAGAGGTACCCCACTATCTATCTTAGGGTTCAAGGTGGGGGCGGTGGTCGCCCGCGGTGGTGGGGCGGTGGCATGGGGATCGCTGGAGAAAAAGCTCGGCACGGGGGGGGGGGGGGGCTAGAGGATGGCCGGGGCGGCGGCAGACCAGCGGTGGGGAGTGGTTTCGGGGCGGGCGGGGCGGCGCATCGCCGGCCGCGGGCGGCGGGGGGCGGCTGTTTGGCCGGTGGTGGCTGGAGTCTCAGGGTAGCCTCACCTGATCCTGCTACATGACTAGCTGCCCCGGCTCTCGCACGCTGCTGCTGCTACTGCTTTTCTGCTACTAGTGCGTTCAGTTTTGACAGCACAATTCAGTTTCGACAGCAAAATTTAGTTTCGACAGTTAAGTTCAGTTTCGACTGTTAAATTCAGTTTCGACAGTTAAGTTCAGAGATGAGCGACTGATGTATTTTACATCTAGCACTTTGTGGTTATGTATTTTACGTCATCTATTGGAGATGCTATTAGAATTCCACTCAGGTTAACGTTGTGTCTCCTGTCCTGCTTCAGCCTCAGTGTCGTACAACTCACCGGAGCTGCTCCAACGACGAAACCCTCCATCACAGCGGAGCAGTACCCCGGGCTCCATCTCAAGATGCCTAAGATCTGCTTCCCCTCCTCCGACAGCCAAGTCAGCTGGATCATCCTCACCGACCAACCCAATCACGCTGAGATCGACATGGCTTCGCCAAAGAGGTTGTACACTTGTTGCATCTCTTTTTACTCTACATGTTATATATATTGTCCACTGAGCACACGCATTAACATGAAATACGATTAGTTTCTCCTACTATATGACAAGCAGTGAGGTACCAGACAACTTAGCTATCCGTGATGGACTCTCTTGAACGCCATCATTATTTATCTCTGCGCGTTTGAGCTGTGCATTTGTCGATGGGCCTGGGAGTTGAGCTAGTAGGGCAGTAGCCTGGGTCCAAAGTAGTAGAAGTAGCACAAAAACATTTTTTGAGTGTAGGCTTTTCCTTGCTCAAGCCTGCCTGCTAGAATCGCCAGTGCTTGAAAGGAAAAGTGAAGGAAAAACATAGGAATTGGAAAGTTTCCTATGGTACTACTATTCGTGCATTTGGTTCAAAGGAATGGAGCAAAGGAAAATTGTAGGATTTGTTCCTTTAGTGTCTCCTTGAAAGAAAAACCGTAGGAATTTTAATCACTTGTCCTCCTTTTCAAATTCCTATTCATGTAGCACAAGACTAAGAGATAGTAGCATAATAGCATTATAGCCGTACATTTTCTTGTGGTTTGACTTAATCTCACCCTGCTTCTTTGCATCCTGTGATCTTCCAATTCTTGTGAACCAAACACCCAGATTGGCAGAAATCCTATGTTTTTAAATTCTCTGTTTTGCACCTGCATTCCTATCCTATTACTGTGTATTTCCTATCCCTGCATTGTTAGAATCCTCCAATTCAAACGAGCCCTCACAGAATTACTTCTCTTACAGATAGTTTTCAAAGAAAACCTTGTGTGGTTTGTCCCGCTCCTGCTGCGCCATCGTTCACCCCAGCTCAGCTGCTCCAACGACAGAAGGGTCCAGCACAGCAGGGATCCGGCCTCCGGACTGTCTTTCACCGCCTCAGATCTTCTTCCCCGCCGCTGGCAGCCATGATAACTGCATTACCATCATCAACCGAGCAGATGACCTCGAGGACTACACGGGTCCGCAAGAGAGGTCGCACTCTTTCGTGTCTGCTTACGTTATGCATCCCTTAATATTACATGCTACTTTATCGTCCTGTTCACCGATTAGACTCTGAGTCAGCTCCAAACTAATGGTCAAACTTGAGTTTTTAAATGGTTTTGGGGTACATATCGGGGCCGCAATCAATAGTATCTATCTACTATCTGGTTAATCTCTGGTGTCTACTATGAGTTTCATGTTGGGTGGGAAACAAACAGTAAAGAAGCCATTATCTGTATTTTTTAACTGAAGCCATTATCTGCCTGCTATCATTGGTTTTGGGTCTATCCACAGGTTGCTACCATCACTCTGGATTTCTGCATGCACTCCTTACATAATCTCACTATGTTTTATTCCTATGCATGTCAGTTATTGTACACAATGGAACTGAACATGTAGAGCAAAAGAGACGTGCCTTGCGTGGCAATAAAATTTCATGCAGACATCGCTCCATGGTAGGCGCAAAGGCAGCCCCCTTCCACCCATTTCGGATTATAATCAAGAGGAAGATATCTGTTCTGAGGGGGATTCAGAAGGAGTAGACCACTCCTATTTACCCCATGAGGTCTTCGCTCTAATTTGTCATGCTGATGTTGGTTATATCATGCATATGGTGCCTTGCATTGCTTACTTTATACATCAAATATGTCATCTGCTTAGTTTAGACATGCTTTGTGTGAATGCCATCTGTTTAATTTATTCATCGTTTATGTGAATTATGCAACGCCATCTTGTTTATCCAGGCATCATATATGTGAATTTTGCAATGCCATCCTGCTTATCCAGTCATCTTATATGAATTATACCTGGCCATCCTTTTTTTCTGTTACGTATTACATTTTTCAACAATGTTAGTACATTCAACTACTCTTCGTGTGCATCAGCCATTTGACACGGTGATGGAAAATTCTGGAGTGAAAACAAGGTCTTCAGAGCAGACTATGCTATCTGACGAAGCGCATATCTCGCTGGTTACGGATAGCTCCTCAGAGGAGGATTCAGAGACAGATGACCAGTCCTATTCCCCCCAAGGTGTATGCTCTAACTTGGCAGGGTTATGTTGCTCATATCGTGCGTATGGTGTCTTGCATTGCTATGTCATTTGATTAGTTTAGACATGCTTTGTGTGAATGCCACCTGTTTAGTGTCTAATTACCATATATGTGAATTATGCATTGCCATCTTGTTGCAAGACATTATATATGTGAATTATGCAATGCTATATTGTTGCAAAGGCATTATATATGTGAATTATCCAATGCCATGTTGTTTAGCCAATCATCATGTATGTGAATTATATCATGCTATCATTTTTTTGTATTACGTGTTCCATTTGTCGACAACATTTGTATATTCAACTACTCTTCCTGTGCATCAGCCATTTGAAGCTGTGATGAAAGTATCTGGAGTGAAAACAAGGTATTCAGAGCAGACAATGCTACCTGCTGAAGCAGACATCTTGCTGGTTATAGAGAGCTCCTTAGAGGAGGATTCAGAGACTGATGACCAGTCCTATTTCCCCCCTGAGGTCTATGCTCAAACTTGGCAGGGTTATATTACCCATGTCATGCATGTTGTCTTGCATTGCTTAGTTTTTACATCATATATGGATTGCCATCTACTTACTTGCTTACTATATAAATCATATATTTGAATTATATCATGCCATCATGTTTACATACACAACATCTATCTGAATTATGGCATGGCAACCCATTTAATAGACATCATATAGTTATATCATCTCATCCTGTTTAGTGTTTACAGTCATCATATTTTGAATTATGTCATTCTATCCGTGAATTATATCATGCTATCATGTTTCCATAGGCGGCATGTATGTGAATTATGGCATGCCAACCTATTTAATAAAGACATTATATAGTTATATCATGCCATCCTGTTTACATAGTCATCATATTTTGAACTATGTCTTTCCATCTTTTTTAGTTAGCCATCATAATGTGAAATTGTGTCATGCTATCCTGTTTAGTTAGCCATCATATATGTGAAATTGTGCCATGCTATCTTGTTTGGTTAGACAGCATAAATGTGAATTATTTCATCCCCTCTTTTATTCCCCACTATCCATTGCACCTGTCTTATCATACAATGTCTGTACATTGAATTACTTTTCTTGTTTATCAGCCATTTGAATTGGAGAGGGTGATGGCAGTTTCTAAGGGAGTAACAACACGGTCTTTAGAAAAGATAGTGCTACCAGTTGATGCAGATAGAACCACGGTTGTACTTGCCCAAGAACTAGCCCCACCACACATAACCCAGACTCCCGCAGATTGTACCCCTACCCAGTTGGACAGAGAACCAGCTACACCCTCATACGTCTCCAACGTATCTATAATTTTTGATTGTTCCATGCTATTATATTATCTGTTTTGGATGTTTAATGGGCTTTATTAGACACTTTTATAATATTTTTGGGACTAACCTACTAACCGGAGGCCCAGTCCAAATTGCTGTTTTTTGCCTATTTCAGTGTTCCGCAGAAAAGGAATATCAAACGGAATCCAAACAGAATGAAACCTTCGGGAGAGTAATTTTTGGAACAAACGCAATCCAGGAGACTTGGAGTGGACGTCAAGGAAGCGACGAGGTGGCCACGAGGCAGGGAGGCGCGCCCAGGCGGGGTAGGCGCGCCCCCACCCTCGTGGCTCCCCCAACCGACTTCTTTCGCCTATATATACTCATATACCCCGAAAACATCCGGGAGCACCACGAAACCCTATTTCCACCGCCGCAACCTTCTGTACCCGTGAGATCCCATCTTGGGGCCTTTTCCGGCGCTCAGCCGGAGGGGGAATCGATCACGGAGGGCTTCTACATCAACACCATAGCCTCTCCGATGATGTGAGAGTAGTTTACCTCAGACCTTCGGGTCCATAGTTATTAGCTAGATGGCTTCTTCTCTCTCTTTGGATCTCAATACAAAGTTCTCCTTGATCTTCTTGGAGATCTATTCGATGTAATTCTTTTTGCGGTGTGTTTGTCGAGATCCGATGAATTGTGGGTTTATGATCAAGATTATCTATGAACAATATTTGAATCTCCTCTGAATTCTTTTATGTATGATTTGTTATCTTTGCAAGTCTCTTCAAATTATCAGTTTGGTTTGGCCTACTAGATTGATCTTTCTTGCAATGGGAGAAGTGCTTAGCTTTGGGTTCAATCTTGCGGTGTCCTTTCCCAGTGACAGCAGGGGCAGCAAGGCACACATTGTATTGTTGCCATCGAGGATAAAAAGATGGGGTTTATATCATATTGCTTGAGTTTATCCCTCTACATCATGTCATCTTGCCTAATGCGTTACTCTGTTCTTATGAACTTAATACTCTAGATGCACGCTGTATAGCGGTTGATGTGTGGAGTAATAGTAGTAGATGCAGAATCGTTTCGGTCTACTTGTTGCGGACGTGATGCCTATATACATGATCATGCCTAGATATTCTCGTAACTATGCACTTTTCTATCAATTGCTCGACAGTAATTTGTTCACCCACCGTAGATTATGCTATCTTGAGAGAAGCCACTAGTGAAACCTATGGCCCCCGGGTCTATTTTCCATCATATAAGTTTCCAATCTATTTTACTTTGCAATCTTTACTTTTCAATCTATACAACAAAAATACCAAAAATATTTATCTTATTATCTCTATCAGATCTCACTTTTGCAAGTGGCTGTGAAGGGATTGACAACCCCTTTATCGCGTTGGTTGCAAGGTTCTTATTTGTTTGTGCAGGTACGAGGGATTTGCGTGTAGTTTCCTACTGGATTGATACCTTGGTTCTCAAAAACTGAGGGAAATACTTACGCTACTTTGCTGCATCACCCTTTCCTCTTCAAGGGAAAACCAACGCATGCTCAAGAGGTAGCACACCCCTTCTAACCCCAACCCTGAATTCTTTTATGTATGATTTGTTATCTTTGCAAGTCTCTTCGAATTATCAGTTTGGTTTGGCCTACTATATTGATCTTTCTTGCAATGGGAGAAGTGCTTAGCTTTGGGTTCAATCTTGCGGTGTCCTTTCCCAGTGACAGCAGGGGCAGCAAGGCACGCATTGTATTGTTGCCACCGAGGATAAAAAGATGGGGTTTATATCATATTGCTTGAGTTTATCCCTCTACATCATGTCATCTTGCCTAATGCGTTACTCTGTTCTTATGAACTTAATACTCTAGATGCACGCTGTATAGCGGTTGATGTGTGGAGTAATAGTAGTAGATGCAGAATCATTTCGGTCTACTTGTCGCGGACGTGATGCCTATATACATGATCATGCCTAGATATTCTCGTAACTATGATCTTTTCTATCAATTGCTCGACAGTAATTTGTTCACCCACCATAGATTATGCTATCTTAAGAGAAGCCACTAGTGAAACCTATGGCCCCCAGGTCTATTTTCCATCATATAAGTTTCCAATCTATTTTACTTTGCAATCTTTACTTTTCAATCTATACAACAAAAATACCAAAAATATTTATCTTATTATCTCTATCAGATCTCACTTTTGCAAGTGGCTGTGAAGGGATTGACAACCCCTTTATCGCGTTGGTTGCAAGGTTCTTATTTGTTTGTGCAGGTACGAGGGATTTGCGTGTAGTCTCCTACTGGATTGATACCTTGGTTCTCAAAAACTGAGGGAAATACTTACGCTACTTTGCTGCATCACCCTTTCCTCTTCAAGGGAAAACCGACGCATGCTCGAGAGGTAGCAAGAAGGATTTTTGGCGCCGCTGCTGGGGAGTTTTACGTTAAGTCAAGTCAAGACATACCAAGTACGCATCACAAACACTTATCCCTCACATTACATTATTTGCCTTTTGCCTCTCGTTTTCCTCTCCCCCACTTCACCCTTGCCATTTTATTCACCCTTTTTCCGTTCGTCTTTTCGTTTGCCTTGATGTCTTACTTGGCTCGTTTGCTCGTTTGATTGGGATAGTTGTGTATTTATTGCTAAACAGAGAACCTAAGATCTATGGATCCTCATCCGCTTGCTAATCCTTTTAAGAGATCCAATTATGATGAACCAATTGCTAGTGAGTTTTGTGCACTAGATTATCTTTATGAAGTTTTGCTTGAAATTCGTGAATCTGAAAATTGTGATGAAGCACTTTATGAAGTGATTCACGATAGATATTTGAATAAAAAGCATGATTGCAATGATGATATTATATATTCTATTAATGTCAATTGTGCTAATAATATGCAAAACCCTAAGCTTGGGGATGCTAGTTTTGCTATGTCCACTACTTGTTGCAATGATCATGATTGGGGTGATTCTTCTTACAATCTTGAAAAACAATTTAAGCCCCATGATGAATATGAGATTGATCATAATGTTTGCAATAATATTGAAAGTGGGTCTGGAAGAGTGTCGACTTTAGATCCCACATATTTGGAGAATGTTCAATCTTATGATTTTTTTTGATAAAAGTGGGTTTGGAGAGGTCATGACTTTAGTTAATGTTAATCCCACTATTTTGGAAGAGTGTCAACTTTGCATACATGTGGATCGTGTTAAGAATATGTTTTGTGATAACTATATTGTTGAATTTTCTTATGATCCTACATGTAATTATTATGAGAGAGGAAAATATGGTTGTAGAAATTTTCATGTTACTAAATTACCTCTCGTTATGTTGAGGTTGCTATTGTTTCTTTCCGCTTCCTTGCATATGCTAGTTTTTGCTTGCCTTGATAATTTGTTTGCCTATAAGATGCCTATGCATAGGAAGTATGTTAGACTTAGTTGTGATTTTCACATGTTTTATGATGCTCTCTTTGTGTTTCAATTACTATCTTTTATGTGAGCGTCATCGAAATCTCAATGGCTAGCTAGGGGCGTTAAACGATAGCGCTTGTTGGGAGGCAACCCAATTTTATTTTTGTTCCTTGATTTTTGTTCCTGTTTAGTAATAAATAATTCATCTAGCCTCTGGTTAGATGTGGTTTTGTGTTTTAATTAGTGTCTGTGCCAAGTAAAACCTTTAGGATAACCTACGGTGATAGTTAATTTGATCTTGCTGAAAAACAGAAACTTTTGCGCGCACGAGATTAGTTTTCATAAATCACAAAAACGTGATTTTCAGTTGATTCTTTTTGCAGAAGATTAATAAACAAATTATCTAGGACTTCCTAATTGATCAGAATTTTTTAAGTTCCAGAAGTTTGCGTTTGATACATATTGCTACAGACTATTCTGTTTTTGACAGATTCTGTTTTTCGTGTGTTGTTTGCTTATTTTGATGAGTCTATGGCTAGTATCGGGGGGTATGAACCATAGAGAAGTTGGAATACATTAGGTTTAACACCAATATAAATAAAGAATGAGTTCATTATAGTACCTTAAAGTGGTGGTTTGTTTTATTTCGCTAACGGAGCTCATGAGATTTTCTGTTGAGTTTTGTGTTGTGAAGTTTTCAAGTTTTGGGTAAATATTTGATGGATTATGGAATAAGGAGTGGCAAGAGCCTAAGCTTGGCGATGCCCAAGGCAACCGAAGGTAAAATTCAAGTACAACCAAAAGCCTAAGCTTGGGGATGCCCTGGAAGGCATCCCCTCTTTCGTCTTCGTCCATCGGTAACTTTACTTGATGCTATATTTTTATTTACCACATGATATGTGTTTTGCTTGGAGCGTCTTGTATGATTTGAGTCTTTCCTTTTTAGTTTACCACAATCATCCTTGCTGTACACACCTTTTGGGAGAGACACACATGAATCAGAATTTATTAGAATACTCTATGTGCTTCACTTATATCTTTTGAGCTAGATAATTTTGCTCTAGTGCTTCACTTATATCTTTTTAGAACACAGTGGTGGTTTTATTTTATAGAAATTATTGATATCTCATGCTTCACTTAAATTATTTTGAGAGTCCTTTAGAACAGCATGGTAATTTGCTTTGGCTATAAAATTAGTCCTAATATGATAGGCATCCAAGATGGATATAATAAAAACTTTCATATAGGGTGCATTGAATACTATGAGAAGTTTGATACTTGATTGTTTTGAGATATGAAGATGGTGATATTAAAGTTGTGCTAGTTGAGTAATTATGAATTTGAGAAATACTTGTGTTGAAATTTGCAAGTCCCGTAGCATGCACGTATGGTAACCGTTGTGTAACAAATTTGGAACATGAGGTGTTCTTTGATTGTCATCCTTTGTGTGGAGGTCGGGATCGCGCGATGGTTAACTCCTACCAACCCTTCCCCTAGGAGCATGCTGTAACACCCCGCATGTAACTTGCCATATTTGTAACTCCGACTCTTGCCATTTTCGGCTATGTGTTATGATATTCCCTCCGTGGTCGGGTTTTGTTTGTCATTTTTCATTTTTGTTCATGTCATGCATTTCTTATCATGTCATCATGTGCATTGCATTTGCATACGTGTTCGTCTCTTGCATCCGAGCATTTTCCCCGTTGTCCGTTTTGCAATCCGACGCTCCTATCTCCTCCGGTGCACCCCTCTTGTTTTCTTTCGTGAGCGGGTGTCAAACTTTCTCGGAATGGACCGAGGCTTGTCAAGTGGCCTTATTATACCACCCGGAGACCACCGGTAAAGTTTCGTTCCATTTGGAGGTCGTTTGGTACTCCAACGGTTAACCGGGCATCCGCCAAGTCCATTTGAGTGTCCAGCAAAACCCCCCTCAAAACCAGCCCGAAACCCACCAAACTCTCTTCCATGCTCTAGGTCGTTCGATCACGATCGTGTGGGCGAAAACCGCACCTCATTTGGAGCCTCCTAGCTCCCTCTACCTATTTAAATGCATCCCTCCCGAAAAACGAACTCAGTCCAAACCCTAACCCTCGTCCCTCTCCGCCGCCGGACACGTCCGGGCGGAGCCGGACGCGTCCACCTCCACCGCCGCCGCCACGTGTCACGCTTCCGTACGCCACCGCCGCGCCGGCCCACGGGCCCGCCCGCGGCCCTCCCGGCCCGTCACCGCGCCTCCCGCGCCTGCGTGCGCCGCCGCCGTCGCCTCTCCTCCTCCACGACGCCATCCCCGCCGGCCGGTCCCGCGCCCACCGCCTCGTCGCCGACGGCCGCCGGCGCCGGTGCCACGCCGCCGCGCCACCGCGCCTCCTCCGGTCCCCTCCGCCGCCGGCGCCACCTCGTCCTCTCCTCCCTCCGTCGCCAGTCCCACCTCCGGTCGCCGCCCCGCCTCCTTCTTCCCCTCCCGTCGCCGGGGAGCGCCACCGGAGCCGAGCCCGAGCTCCATCGAGGCGAGCTCCCCAGATCTGGATCGCCCGTACTGTGAGCGTTGACTTCTCGAACCCCTTAAAATTCCTAAGCCCTCGATTTTTCACGATAAGTGTCCATGTTCAACAGTGCATAACTCCTTGCATGTAGCTCCGTTTCATGCGTGTAATATGTCAAATTGTTCGTCTCGTCATGCTCTACATTTTGTTCAATTGCACCATGTTCAGTGGTGGTCATCTTGACGCCCAAATCTCTGTTGCAAGAGGGCTATTTGCTGTTAACTGCTGGTTCTTATCAGAACATGGAGATTTGTCATTTTTGTATCATTTAATCTGTGCATCTTATGGGCATGAGCTCTACATGTGTTTTGTTGTATGCCATGCCATCTATCCAAGGGTGTATGCCATGTATTTTTGTGATCTCTGTGGTGACTAGCACAAGCATGCAAACTAGGCCCCGTAATGTTTCTGTTTTCAGGGACTCAGTGATTTCTCTAAGTCCTTGTCTGCTGTTATTTTGTTGCCATGTAAACTTGATGCTACAGAGAGATCCATGCATATTTTGGAGATGTTCAGTAAGGATGTTTTGTATCTATAGTTGTAATTGATCCATTCCTTCCCTTGTTTGCAATTATGGAGTACCATAGCATGACTCAATCTTGCTCTACTTTTGATATAAAATAGTTCTGGCAGATTCTTAACATGATATTCATTTTTGCCAAGCTTATTGTAGTTGATCCATACATGATATGCTTTTGTTCTTGCCATGGTTAGCTTCATAAACATGCCATATTGCTGTAGGTATGCTTGTTTTGTCATGAATTTCCTTGTGGTGAGTGCATCAAGCTCACAAACATGCCTTCATATTATTATTTCTGCCATGCTCTGTTTTCTGCCAAGTCTGAAACCTGTTAACGAAACTTGCTATGTTTACATGCTTGCCATCATATCTTCTGGTCCTTTTTGGCTTATGGTCAGTAAGGGACTTTTGTCATATGCATTTAGGAGAATACTGCCATGCCTTGTTTTTCTATGTTAAGTTCCTGTAGGATGTTGATTTCGTGCTCTGAACATTGCTACCTGATGCTGTTTTCTGCATGTCCAGTAATTTCACCAAGTCTGTAAACCTGTTATCTTTTGCACTTTTGCCATGCTTGTTTGAGCTTGATATGTTGTGAACTAGCCGTAGCTCAGTGTTCATCTTTTGTCAAGCATCTCCTTTAGATTACTTCCATGTGCTTTGTTGCTATGTTCGAGTGTTATAGCATTGTTGGTTGTTGCATTTTAAGTGCTATCATGCTGTTAATCGCAGATTCGTGTCATTCTTGTTTTGCCCGCCATTTGCAAACCGTGCATCTGTTTCCGGTGATCTTTATATCGATTTCGACCGAAATCATCTCATCTTTCCAGTGGCATGCTTGGTTTGCCAAGTTACTTCCTTGTTCATCATTTTCCTTCCGGAGCACGCATATGCATCGCATATCATATCTTGCATATCTTACATGTTTTGCATCATGTAGCTTGTGCATTTCTCGTGGTTGATTGTGGTTCCGTTTGCTTGTGTTCTTGTCTTGGGTAGAGCCGGGAGACGAGTTCGTGAACGAGGAACCTATCGAGTACGCTTACGAGGATCAAGCTTTCGACAACTCTGAGAACCTTGCAGGCAAGATGACCACCCCTCGAAATCACTTCTATCTTTGCTAGTTGTTCGCTCTATTGCCATGCTGCGCTACCTATCACTTGCTATATCATGTCTCCCATTTTTCCATGTCAGCCCCTAACCATCCTTTCCTAGCAAACCGTTGTTTGGCTAAGTTACCGCTTTTGCTCAGCCCTTCTTATAGCGTTGCTAGTTGCAGGTGAAGTTGAAGTTTGTTCCATGTTGGAACATGGATATGTTGGGATATCACAATATCTCTTATTTAATTAATGCATCTATATATTTTGGTAAAGGGTGGAAGGCTCGGCCTTATGCCTGGTGTTTTGTTCCACTCTTGCCGCCCCTAGTTTCTGATATACCGGGATTATGTTCCTTGAGTTTGCGTTCCTTACGCGGTCGGGTGATTTATGGGACCCCCTTGACAGTTCGCCTTGAATAAAACTCCTCCAGCAAGGCCCAACCTTGGTCTTACCATTTTCCACCTAAGCCTTTTCCCCCGGGTTTTCTAGAGCCCGAGGGTCATCTTTATTTTAAACCCCCGGACCAGTGCTCCTTCGAGTGCTGGCCCAAACTGGGCGATGTCCGGCGCCCCCTGGGCAACCAGGGTCTATGCCAACCCGACGTCTTGCCCATCCGGTGTGCCCTGAGAACGAGATATGTGCAGCTCCTATCGGGATTTGTGGGCACATTCGGGCGGCTTTGCTGGTCTTCTTTTACCATTGTCGAAATGTCTTGTAAACCGGGATTCCGAGACTGATCGGGTCTTTCCGGGAGAAGGTTTATCCTTCGTTGACCGTGAGAGCTTATGATGGGCTAAGTTGGGACACCCCTGCAGGGTATTATCTTTCGAAAGCCGTGCCCGCGGTTATGAGGCGGATGGGAATTTGTTAATGTCCGGTTGTAGAGAACTTGTCATTTGACCCAATTAAAATACATCAACTGCGTGTGTAGCCGTGATGGTCTCTTCTTGGTGGAGTCCGGGAAGTGAACACGGTCTGAGTTGTGTTTGACGTAAGTAGGAGTTCAGGATCACTTCTTGGTCATTGCTAGTTGACGACCGCTCCGTTGCTTCTCTTCTTGCTCTCTTTTGCGTATGTTAGCCACCATATATGCTTATTGCTGCTGCAGCTCCACCTCATTACCCCATCCTTTCCTATAAGCTTAAATAGTCTTGATCTCATGGGTGTGAGATTGCTGAGTCCTCGTGACTCATAGATTCTACCAAAACAGTTGCAGGTGCCGATGATGCCAGTGCAGATGATGGGGTCGATCTCAAGTGGGAGTTCGACGAGGAACATGGTCGTTACTATGTGTCTTTTCCTGATGATCAGTAGTGGAGCCCAGTTGGGACGATCGGGGATCTAGCATTTGGAGTTGTCTTATTTTCATTTGGATCTTGACCGTAGTCGCTCTATATGTTTGTATTTTGGATGATGTATGAATTATATTTATGTATTGTGTGAAGTGGCGATTGTAAGCCAACTCTTTATCCCATTCTTGTTCATTACATGGGATTGTGTGAAGATGACCCTTCTTGCGACAAAACCACTATGCGGTTATGCCTCTAAGTTGTGCCTCGACACGTGGGAGATATAGCCGCATCGTGGGCGTTACACATGCGTGTAGTGCTTGGTTTTGATGACTTGTAGATTTTTGCAATAAGTATGTGAGTTCTTTATGACTAATGTTGAGTCCATGGATTATACGCACTCTCACCCTTCCATCATTGCTAGACTCTTCGGTACCGTGCATTGCCCTTTCTCACCTTGAGAGTTGGTGCAAACTTCGCCGGTACATCCAAACCCCGTGATATGATATGCTCTATCACACATAAACCTCCTTATATCTTCCTCAAAACAGCCACCATACCTACCTATTATGGCATTTCCATAGCCATTCCAAAATATATTGCCATGCAACTTTCCACCATTTCATTTATTATGACACGCTTCATCATTGTCATATTGCCTTGCATGATCATGTAGTTGACATCGTATTTGTGGCAAAGCCACCATGCATAACTTATCATACATGTCACTCTTGATTCATTGCCCATCCCGATACACCGCGAGAGGCATTCATATAGAGTCATATTTTGTCCTAGTATCAAGTTGTAATCATTGAGTTGTAAATAAATAGAAGTGTGATGATCATCATTCATAGAGCATTGTCCCAAATAAAAAATATAAAAAAAGAAATTCCAAATAAAAAAAAGAGGCAAAAAAAAAGAAATAAAAAGGGACAATGCTACTATCCTTTTTTCCACACTTGTGCTTCAAAGTAGCACCATGATCTTTATGATAGAGAGTCTCTTGTTTTGTCACTTTCATATACTAGTGGGAATTTTTCATTATAGAACTTGGCTTGTATATTCCAACAATGGGCTTCCTCAAATGCCCTAGGTCTTCGTGAGCAAGCAAGTTGGATGCACACCCACTTAGTTTCTTTTGTTGAGCTTTCATACATTTATAGCTCTAGTGCATCCGTTGCATGGCAATCCCTACTCCTTGCATTGACATCAATTGATGGGCATCTCCCTAGCCCATTGATTAGCCGTGTCAATGTGAGACTTTCTCCTTTTTTGTCTTCTCCACACAAACCCCATCATCCTATTCTATTCCACCCATAGTGCTATGTCCATGGCTCATGCTCATATATTGCGTGAAAGTTGAAAAAGTTTGAAAATTCTAAAGTATGAAACAATTGCTTGGCTGAAACCGGGGTTGTGCATGATTTGAATATTTTGTGTGACGAAGATGGAACATAGCCAAACTATATGATTTTGTAGGGATGAACTTTCTTTGGCCATGTTATTTTGAGAAGACATAATTGCTTAGTTAGTATGCTTGAAGTATTGTTATTTTTATGTCAATATTAAACTTTTATCTTGAATCTTTCGGATCTTAATATTCATGACACAATAAACAAAATTACATTGAAAAATATGCTAGGTAGCATTCCACATGAAAAAATTTGTGTTTATCATTTACCTACTCGAGGACGAGCAGGAATTAAGCTTGGGGATGCTTGATACGTCTCCAATGTATCTATAATTTTTGATTGTTCCATGCTATTATATTATCTGTTTTGGATGTTTAATGGGCTTTAATATAGACTTTTATATTATTCTTGGGACTAACCTACTAACCGGAGGCCCAGTACAAATTGCTGTTTTTTGCCTATTTCAGTGTTTCACAGAAAAGGAATATCAAACGGAATCCAAACGGAATGAAACCTTCGGGAGAGTGATTTTTGGAACAAACGCAATCCAGGAGACTTGGAGTAGACATCAAGGAAGCGACGAGGTGGCCACGAGGCAGGGAGGCGCGCCCAGGGGGGTGGGCGCCTTGTGGCTCCCCCACCCTCGTGGGCCCCTTGTGGCTCCCCCAACCGACTTCTTTCACCTATATATACTCATATACCCCAAAAACATCCGGGAGCACCACGAAACCTTATTTCCACCGCCACAACCTTCTGTACCCGTGAGATCCCATCCTGGGGCCTTTTCCGGCGCTCCGCCGGAGGGGGAATCGATCATGGAGTGCTTCTACATCAACACCATAGCCTCTCTGATGATGTGTGAGTAGTTTACCTCAGACCTTCGGGTCCATAGTTGTTAGCTAGATGGCTTCTTCTCTCTCTTTGGATCTAAATACAAAGTTCTCCTTGATCTTCTTGGAGATCTATTCGATGTAATTCTTTTTGCGGTGTGTTTGTCGAGATCCGATGAATTGTGGGTTTATGATCAAGATTATCTATGAACAATATTTGAATCTCCTCTGAATTCTTTTATGTATGATTTGTTATCTTTGCAAGTCTCTTCGAATTATCAGTTTGGTTTGGCCTACTAGATTGATCTTTCTTGCAATGGGAGAAGTGCTTAGCTTTGGGTTCAATCTTGCGGTGTCCTTTCCTAGTGACAGCTGGGGCAGCAAGGCACGCATTGTATTGTTGCCATCGAGGATAAAAAGATGGGGTTTATATCATATTTCTTGAGTTTATCCCTCTACATTATGTCATCTTGCCTAGTGCGTTACTCTATTCTTATGAACTTAATACTCTAGATGCATGCTGGATAGCGGTCGACGTGTGGAGTAATAGTAGTAGATGCAGAATCGTTTTGGTCTACTTGTCGCAGACATGGTGCCTATATACATGATCATGCCTAGATATTCTCATAACTATGCACTTTTCTATCAATTGCTCGACAATAATTTGTTCACCCACCGTAGATTATTCTATCTTGAGAGAAGCCACTAGTGAAACACATGGCCCCCGGGTCTATTTTCCATCATATAAGTTCCAATCTATTTTACTTTGCAATCTTTACTTTTCAATCTATACAACAAAAATACCAAAAATGTTTATCTTATTATCTCTATCAGATCTCACTTTTGCAAGTGGCCGTGAAGGGATTGACAACCCCTTTATCGTTGGTTGCAAGGTTCTTATTTGTTTGCGCAGGTACGAGGGATTTGCATGTAGTCTCCTACTGGATTGATACCTTGGTTCTCAAAAACTGAGGGAAATACTTACGCTACTTTGCTGCATCACCCTTTCCTCTTCAAGGGTAAACAAACGCATGCTCAAGAGGTAGCACACCCCTTCTAACCCCAACCCCAGTAGATAGTAACCCAGTTCCAGTCAACATAGCACTGTCTCCACCACAGAGCACCCAAACACGAGCAGTTAGTAAGGGAACTGCAGTGCCCAAAGCACGAGGACCACTACTCCGAATCCCAACTCAATGCTTAAAGGAGAGGAAGAATTGTTCTCAGGTCAGGTTCTGTAGCTATGGTTCATACTCCTTTGCTCTTGCATCACTGTATTTACTCATACCTACTATTTTCAAATTTGAAGGATGGAATTGAAACTCCAATGGCGCAACAGGTATGTTTTAAACCTGTTTCTTTAACTGGTTTGCTGTTGTAACTTGCTCTATGTTGATTTCAGTTTCAATTGAATAAACAGTTATGTTCTCATGTCATGCACATTGCAAGTGTTGTTATTGCTCTATAGTTTCCCACACTTATATTCTATCTATTCTTCTTTGTCTTGAACAAATATTATTTGAACTGTGTTTCTATCTTGATTTGACAAAAAAAACTAGAATGATATAGACCATAAAGTGACCATGGTACATAGATATATGTTTGTTTCATGCTGTTATCCTGTCCACTTTACTACTGAACTGATTTACCAAAATGAGTTTCATATACAACATGGTAACCTTGTGATGTGTCTGCTTGTTTATCTTTTAGAATGCGGACAAAATATTGGAGAACAGTACCCCGTTATGCAATGGTAAAGGAAGTAATGCAGATAAGGTTCAAGATAGTGAGACATCCCTGTTGGTCTCCAAGAAAGCTGATAAAAACTATCTTGACGATAGTGAGAGAACCCAAAAGTTCTGTCTTGATGTAGTGTTCGAGTTACTGGCCACTACTGCTGGCACAAGCTCTTCGAACTCGCTGCCTGAATCAGTTCGTCTTCCTGAGTCTCAACTTCAAGTTGAAAGACATCGATAAGATGTGCTGCGACAGGAAGCTGAAGGACTGAGGAAGTCCCTGCAGAATTCAAATGCATACTTTCTAGTGCAACAGCAAGCGATGGAGGATTTAAGCGCCAAACAAGAGAAAGTTAATAAGCTTGCTAAGCATCTTGCCAGCATTATGGGTACCCAGGATAGTTTCTTGAGATCTTCTGAAGTGGTTTCAGTTCTGGACTTGTTACGTTTATTTGCACTGGTCGCCAACTTTGACCACCAGTGTATATGATATGCTGCTTTGTTCCCTATATTTGCACTGGTGGCGAACTTTGATGCCCAGTGGATGTAATATGTGTAATAGCCGTGATAGCCTAGCGTAAGTTACTTGATTATTTATTTCCTTGTTGTCTTGTTTATTTGTTTGCTTGTAGTCAGTGCAGTTTTTTTTCGTGGTTTGGCCGCAATAACCTATTTTTTAAAACTAGGCCACAATAACCATGAGCTACATATTTACTGTAGTTACCATGGGCCTCCTACGGGCCGCAGAAACAATGGGCCTTGTAAGGGCCGTAGAAACAATGGGCCTTCTACGGGCCGTAGAAACAATGGGCTTGTAAGGGCCGCAGAAACAATGGTCCTTCTACGGGCCGTAGCATCAATGGGTCTTCTACGGGCCGTATGATCGATCGGCCAAACATGGGCCAATAACAAACCGCATTATGGGCCGTAAACGGGCTAGATATGGAATCATCCGTTCATGGGCCGACAATAACGGGTAGTCATTAATCGACCGTATTTGATGACGCTATGAAAACCCCAACGGATTAACGGGCCGCAAATGGGCCGATTGTAACCACGGGCTGAATTTGGCCCTGTCGGATTTCGGGTTTCGGCAAAACCCTTGAGGTTCGAACACTGGGGTGCGCACGAAGATCACCCCTACCTAATCACACCCTCACCCTCACCGCGATCTCAAAGTCAAGCCCCACGAACTCGCAACACAAGGGACACAAGATTTATACTGGTTCGGGCCATCGTTGTGGTGTAATACCCTACTCCAGTGTGGTGGTGGTGGATTGCCTCTTGGGCTGAGGATGAACAGTACAAGGGAAGAACAACCTCCTGAGGAGCGGCGTTCTTGTGCTCGATGGACTTGTGTGGGTGAGGATTACTCTAGATGAGTTGCCTCCTACTATGGTGGCTAGTCCTATTTATGGAGGCCCTGGTCCTCTTCCCAAATATTGAGCGGGAAGGGATGCCACAACGGCCAATTTGAAAGGGGGCAGCTAGTACAGGCTATCCTAACTAAAGGTGGTCTTCGCCTGCCAAAGGCTCTGGTGGTGACGCCGTCTTGGGCTCCACGGTGACCTCCGCCCTGTCGTTTTGCTGGTCTTGGTCTCGTTGCACCGATATGGAAACCTTTGCCTGATGCCTCAGGACTCCTCGCCTGCGCTTGCCCCCTTTAGCACCAAAGAGGAAATGAGGACGTTGCGATCGCTGGCGCCCGCCTGGCCTTGCTCGTCATGGCTTGCATCACCGGAACCTCGCGAGGTTCACCTTGCCTTGATCTCTCCGCCCCTCGCGAGCCAACCTGGTGAGGCCGCTCCCGAGGGGGTCTTGTGTCGTCTGCCTCGCGAGGATTGGCCCCTCGCGAGGGTTTTGAGTGTTTGCTGGTGAAGTTGGGCCATACGGGGCCGCTGGGAGAGCCACGCCATGGGCCGCAGGCATGCAAGTCTGAGGACCCCCGTTCCCAGAACGCCGACAGTAGCCCCCGGGCCCAAGGCGTGCTCGGACTTGGCTTCGGGGCGAAGGCAAAGGGCAAGTGCGGAGCGCCGCGGGCCCCAACAGCCTGCGGCCTTGGTCGACGCGTGGCGGTTGATTGGACATGGGCGTCTCCGCTTCCCCATGCTGCCTCGGCGACTACCCGATTTGACGAGTCCCTGCTGTATGCAAGGAAAACCATCATTACCTGCGATCGTGGGGGCCGCCGGTTGGCCTTCCTCTGCTATAAATGATAGGGGGGGGGCGGAGCCCCCGTCGCCCATCTCTTCCCGTTCTGCCTGCTCCTTCTCCCCCGCTCCATTACTCGCAGCGATACTCATGGCGCCGTCGAAGAGGCTTTCAGCCGCGGAGAAAGGGAAGGCTCGCCAGGAGGGGCCCGGCTCTCCGGTGCCCAAGCATGGACGGGGCCGTCCCCGCAAGCATACTGCGACCCCTGCTGTGGCTCCTTGCGGCCGCGTCAGTGCCTCTTCGCGCGGTGGGGGTCGCCCTGGTCGTGGCAGCCCTATTGGTGAAGGAAGGCGTGCCGTGGTCACGCGGCCTCCCCGGTCCCGCTTCCACTCGGCGGAGGTGGTGCCGGAGTTCGTTGTGTGGTCGGAGAACCCGGCCGACAACTGGCTTTAGCTCCCGCGCTTTTTCGCCGATGAGCTGCGGGCCGCAGGTCCAGGCGGGCTCGGGCTGCAAGCGGACGGCTGCTGCAGCAGGGCTTCCTGGGTCGCGGTTGAGGTCTCTGTCGCGGGCAACGCAGCCCTAGACTGCGGTTGGCAGACGTTCGCCCGCGTGCGCGGCCTGGGCAGGCGGTGCGCCCTCCACTTCAAGTACGACGGCGATGCGAACCTCTACGTGAGGGTGTTTGGGGAAGATGGTCGCCGCGTCGAGTGCTGCCCCGAGGTCAACGACGGTGACGAGGTGCTCGGCCTTGGCGATGGTCGTGACGAGGATGAAGGCGAACCCGCCCTTGGTGCCGACCATGTCTCGTCCAGCTACGGCGGCTCTTCCTCTGGTGACAGCTCCAGCAGCGGCGGTTATGACTAGCCACCGCGCCCGCTTCGAAGGCGGCAGCGGGTCGTCTCATCGCCGCGCCCCCGTGAAGCACGAGGTGGGGTCTGACTGAGCTCGGGACGGCACCAAGAGCCCGCCCTCGCGAACTGCTGTGGGGGCACGTGCCATTTTTATTTCGTTCTCCCTTTCCTTCCTGCATTAAGAGAACAACCAGTATGGGGCCCCGGAGGGGCGTGCAACCAAACTATGATTTCCCGGTTATCATGCTATGTTTATCGTTCCTGTGTCGTGTCGCAACATCGTCGTTTTATGTAGAGATAACTTAGCTTGACGTGCTCGAAGTAGTCTCCACTTCACGAGGTGCTTGCTTCCCAATGCCTAGCGAGGCCTCCTTCGCCTGGTAGGCACCTAGGAACTGCAAAAAACTCGTCAGGAGACTTATCGTTTTCCCGAGCCTTGGTCGCGGGCGCCGCTGGCCTTGACCCAGTGCTTCACATCACGGTACCCGAGGGGCACGGATTGAGAGGGGTGCGCCAGCTTGCGAGCTCGAATGAGGGTGCCTAGCGAAAAACAGAAAAAAGAAGCTCACGAGGGTACCTATTCAGCCCCCTCGCGAGGTACACGAGAGAGAGAGAGCACATGTCAAAAACAGAGAAACAAAGGCAAAAACGGAGGCAGAAGGCGATGGAACAAGACCAGCAAAGATCACTAGAAAGCAAATTCGATTAAAGAGGGCTGAGCCAACTACGGAAAGCAAATGAAAAGCCGCGTCCGGCACCTAGTGTAGTCTTCTTGTCTTCTCACCAGCGCGGAGCTAAGTGCTGCCACTAGGACGTGGGAGGGAGCCCCAAAGGCCCGAGGGCGACACTCCTGAGACTCCGGGGCGTGTACAGCCCCACTCATTATTACGTGAGAGTGTCACGAGCGGAGACCTTCACAGGCACTGGGCCTTCTTCACAGGCGCTGGGCCTTCTTCACAGGCGCTGGGCCTTTCTTCATGGGTAGAACTTCCGGAGGTGCTGGATGTTCCAGGCGTTCTGGATGGGTACCCCATCCTGCGTCTCCAGGCGCGCGGCGCCAGGCCTGGAGACGTGGACAACCTTGAACGGGCCCTCCCACATGGGTGAGAGCTTATGCAGCCCTTCCCTGGAGAGCACCCGCCTCAGGACGAGGTCACCCACCTCGAGCGTCCTGGAGCAGACGCTGCGGCAGTGGTACCGCCGCAACGCCTGCTGGTATCTTGCCGCCCGTAGCGTGGCTTCGCGGCGACGTTCCTCCCCCAGTACGAGGTCCATCCCCCGCGTGGCGTCCTGCTGCGTCTCATCAAACGCCAGGACCCGTGCGGAGCGATGCTTGACCTCATGAGGGAGAACCGCTTCTGCTCCGTAGTCGAGGAAGAATGGGGTCTCGCCCGTCGGCTTGGTGGTGGTGGTGCGGATGGACCACATCACAGACTGGAGCTCGTCGTGCCAACCCCTGCTACAGGCTTCGAGCTTCTTCTTGAAGGTCTTGGTCTTGAGGCCTCTTAGGACCTCCGCGTTGGCGCGTTCGGCTTGACCATTGCTCCGGGGGTGCGCCACTGAAGCGTAGCAGATCTGCGTTCCAAGGTTAGCACAGTACGTTTGAAGATATTACTGGTGAACTGCGAGCCATTATCGGTGATGATGCAGTTGGGGACCCCGAAACGGCTCAGGAGACCCTTGATGAACTTGACCATGGAGCCAGCTGGGATGGTGCGGACGGCTTCTACCTCCGCCCACTTGGTGAACTTGTCGATGGCGACGTAGAGGTAGCGGTAGCCCCTAGGCGCTTGAGGGAACGGGACCAAGATATCCATCCCCCAGACCGCGAATGGCCATGAGAGTGGGATGGTCTGGAGGCCCTGAGCCGGCTGATGAATCTGCTTGGCGTGGAACTGGCAGGCCTCACAGGACTTCACCAGCTTAGTCGCGTCGCTGAGTGCCGTAGGCCAGTAATCCGCTGCGGAATACCTTGCCGACGAGGGTTCGCGAGGACGAGTGGTGCCCGCAGTCCCCGCCGTGTATGTCAGCTAGCAGCTCTTTCCCCTGTTCCCTGGAGATGCAATGCAGGGAAACGTCGTTTGGTAGCTTCCTGTATAACTCACCGTCCTTGATGCAGTATGCCGTGGCTTGCCGGGCCACATGCTCCGCGTCCTCCTCCTTCTCCGGCAGCGTCCCTTACTTCAGGTATTCCTTGAATTCCTTGGTCCAGCATCCCTCCTAAGGCTCGAGCGCCAAGAGTAGACGCGCCCCCGAGGTTAGGCCACAGGCCGGGGTTCCCGTGGCAGGTGGCTGTGGGAGCTCCTCCCGAGGCTGCGCTATCCTTGAAAGTGGGGGCATTGCCAATGGCTTGAAGAGCCGCTCCTCGAAGACGCTAGGCTCTTGGGGCAGTCGCTTGGATGCTCTCCTAGCGATGTCGTCGGCTTCCTTGTTGGTGCCACGAGGCACGTGCTGCAGCTCCAGGCCCAGGAACTACTTCTCCATCTTGCGCACCTCCGCGAGGTACGCCTCCATGTGTTCGTCCTTCGGCTCGTATACCTTGTTGGAGAAGTTGACGAGGAGCTGTGAGTCGCCCTTGATGGTGAGGCGCTTCACCCCCAGGGCCGCCGCAGCCTTCAGGCCGGCTATGAGGCCTTCGTATTCTGCTATGTTGTTGGAGACCTTCTCGCCTTGCTGGAAGCAGAGCTGCACAGCATAATAGAGCTTGTCCTGAGTGGGTGACACGAGCGTTGCTCCAGCCCCCGCGCCCTGGCGCGTGAAGGCTCCATAGAAGTACATGACCCAGCCATCGGGCGCCTCGCTTCCCGATGAGAGGGACCGATCCTCGCCTATTTCAAGCTCCGGGGCGTCCGTCCATTCTGCCACGAAATCAGCGAGCGCGGCTCCCTTGATGACCCTGGTCGTGCTGAACTCCAACTGAAATGCCTGCAGCTCGATATTCCACTCGGCGACCCTCCTAGCGGAGTTGGGGCTCCTAAGCACCCTCTCCAATGGGTAGGCCGAGACGACCTTGATGGGGTGACCCTGAAAGTAGTGCCGCAACTTACTCGAAGCCACCAAGAGCGCGAGTAAGAGCTTCTAAGGCATGGGGTACCGTTGAGGGAGTCCTGGACTAAGGGGTCCTCGGGTGTCCGGCCTGTTATTCATTGGGCCGGACTGATGGGCTGTGAAGATACGAAGACCGAAGACTATACCCGTGTCCGGATTGGACTTTCCTTGGTGTGGAAGGCAAGTTAGGCGACCAACTATGAAGATTCCTTCTTATGTAACCGACTCCATGTAACCCTAGATCTCTCCGGTGTCTATATAAACCGGACAGCATAGTCCGGATAGAGGACATTCATGACAATAGTCACATAGGCTAGGCTCCTAGGGTTTAGCCATTACGATCTCATGGTAGATCAACTCTTGTAACACTCATATTCATCAAGATCAATCAAGCAGGAAGTAGGGTATTACCTCCATAGAGAGGGCCCGAACCTGGGTAAACATCGTGTCCCCCGTCTCCTGTTACCATCGATCCTAGACGCATAGTTCGGGACCCCCTACCCGAGATCCGCCGGTTTTGACACCGACATTGGTGCTTTCATTGAGAGTTCCACTGTGCCGCCAGCAAAGGACTCGATGGCCCCTTCGATCGTCAGTAATGACGTCGTCCAGGGAGAAACCTTCCTCCCCGGACAAATCTTTGTGTTCGGCGACTTCGTACTGCGGGCCAACTCTCTTGGCCATCTGGAGCAGGTCGACAGCTACGCCCCGGCCATCAGGTCAGATTTAGAAGCTTGAACTACAACACGGATATCCGTGGAGACTTGATCTTCAATGGATTCGAGACCGCGGCAATTGCTCCCCCGTGCTCCGATGAACGTGACTTAAATCTGTTATCGGATTACGTCCAGGAGATGGATCATGTTGCTGCAATGGCTTCAGAACCGAAGCAGATCGTGACTGTCACGACCGTTTTTTCAATAAAATAATTATTGAGAGACCAATCCCTTTTATGGACCAGTAAGGAAGAATTCCTTCTCACTGGTAGACAATATCTTGGTCACAGAAGAAAAATACCAGGAGTACTGAATATAATACAAGGTTGAGCGGAGACTGCCCAACAATTTATTCCATGCACGCCGATAAAACAAGACGGCGGATGGGGTGGCATAACTACTAACTCACGATAATAACGGAGGCGGAAATATCACCGCGAAGCGAGTGATATGACTCATGAAGACTACAACTCTTCGAGCGTCGGAGTGAGGCTCGAGGAGACTTATTACGGGTGGCGGAAGCGTATATAATACAAGTGACCAATATCCGGGATCGCACAGGACTGACTGGGACTCCTCTAGGCGTCGGACGCGCTATCAAACTCTTCATCCAAGAGATCGCCTTCGTCAACATCTGGCCAAATCAACAAGCCAGGTGAGTACTATGAAAGTACTCGCAAGACAGTTCGGACATAAGATATAACAAATGTAAACATGAAGCATATGTACAGATTAACCAGTGCGTTCAGGCATAGAGATAATAATTACTGGGTGCCAAACGAGGGTCTGAATGACTCCTCGAGAGGAAACTGCAAGAATAGTAATACTGGTGCCAAACGAGGGTCTGAATGACTCCTCGAGAGGAAACTGCAAGGATAATAATACTGGTGCCAAACGAGTGTCTGAATGACTCCTCGAGAGGAAACTGCAAGAATAATAATGCCGCAGTCGGGCGTAGGGGCGACACCACATAAAGGGCTTATAACAGAAAATAAAGGCAATGCGTGCCACAGTCGGACGTCTGAGCGACATCACATAAAGGGCTTATATTTAAAGTAAGAAACAAAAAACACGCCATAGTCGGACGTCTGAGCGACGTCACATAAAGGGCTTATATTGTAGCTCAATAATTCAGTAGCTCGAGAGTATAAAATATTACAAGTACGAGACAAATATAAGGTTAGTCCATCCACAGAAATAATAATTAAACTGGGTTTACCACTTGAGCTTGTTCACCGGGGACAAGTTTTCCACGCGGATAGATATGGATATACTGATTACACTACTTGATCATGGATATGATGACTTGGAAGAATTTGACTCTGCAGAGTTTGTACTTAACCACGGCCAACGGATTTCAGTAGTCACAGGGACTAGTTCCGTTTACGGTGTTTTGGAAGAAACACATCTAACCAGTACACACCCTTTCAATCTTCTGAAGCCAGGGATCACCCTCGGCAACGTTCAAGAAAAACCCTGAGACGGGGAGGCTACAACCTCGCGTAGCATGGGATCAAATTTCTATACGCGCGCTCTAAGGGGGTGCCCCCCCTCTCGGTCCCAACCGGAAACACCCATGGCCCCTGACCGGATGACTGGCTTTAATCCTGGGCCAAGGTACCATCATCCCGGCCCCTCTGTTTGGTGTGTACACGGAAAGAGGTTACCAACTTACTAAACCGCATCCTGGCAAAAGAAACATGTGGTAGCACGGAAGGGAAAAGAACGATAACGTGGCTCCGTCCACGTTAACGTCGGGATTTGTCGGATGACGCAAGGCTGGTATGCTACAACAGTACCACCTTGCTGCCCTTCATGTCACCACATGATTAGGCCATCTCTCACCAGAGATCATCGCAACTTTGGAACATGCGGGTAGTTGCCTCACAAGCAACGGGGAACTCACCGATACTCATATGCCACGCACAAACTTTCACGCAAACATGCAAAACACCTGTCATATCAAAGGTTCAAACATGCTTGCCTGGTTCGGAGAAGTCGGAGTCTAGCTCGGCGAAGTTCGCGGCTTCGTCACCTCTTCCGGAACCTACGGCAATAACGGAAACGGGCACTAACATGAAAACCAACGCGTGGATAAAAATTTCTCCAAAATGTTTCCAAATAAATCTCATAAAAAACTAGACAAAATTTTAAGACTGTCAGAAAAAGAATCACTCAAAAATCACTTTTCATTTAAAAGTTATAAAGGTTTCTGTCCAGGGACTCATCTGTAATGAAACAGAAAAGTTCCAGGGTTTAAACTGAGAAACCAGAAAACGCTTCGGAAAGAAATGCGCTAGCTAAAGAGGGAAAGCTCGCCGGCGCCCGAAGACTGCGGTGGACGCCGGCGTCGAACCACGGCGAGTCAGGAAGATCGGAGGGTACCAAGAGCTTCAGCGTGTTCTTCCGCGTCGGTGGGTGGTGGACTCGACCAACGGGGAGCACCACGTCGCCGGCGACACTTTCTCCGGCGGACGGCGGCTCGGGTGATGGTGGAGAACTCCGGTGGAGGGCTGCAAACTTTGAATTGAAGCGCGGGTCAGAAGGAGGGATGCATAGTGAAGCTACTGGCAAGAGATGGGAGGCAGAGGCGCACGCACGGGAGCGAATCGAGCTGGATCCCGTGGCGGGTCGCGGTGGCCGGAGACGAGGAAGGAGACCTCCTCGGGGCCCTTCCAGTGGCTAGGCGTGCTCTACGTGGAGTGCAGAGGTGGTGTGGGCTCGAGTTGAAGCTCGGGGCCTCTATTTATAGGCGGATCGACGGGGTGGCCGTGAACGGAGAATCTCCGGCGAGCAATTACGGCGATGTAGTGGATTGGCAGGAGGTTTGAGTGGCCAGGCAGCATCAGTGGAAGTTACTGGTGTCGTTCCCCCGCTAATCTCGGTTGGTCTTGGCGTAACGGCGCCGGTCCACGGTGGGGTGACCGCATGGGCACGACGGCGGCAGAGAGCGTGCTCCGCGCCCTATCGTTCACGACAGGAGTGGCAGCGCGTTCGGGGGAGTGGAAGGCCACGCGGCGCGCTCTGGTGGCTTGGGCGGTGCTGGGTGGCGCCGTCGGCGCTGCGCCTCTCTCTGGCGGCCGCAAAGCCGCCGCTGGCGTCGGTCACGGGGCGGCGCACCTTCTGCTGCTCGTCGCTGACGTCCGCAAGGTGCCAGACGCTCGTGCGGTGCAGAGGACAAGGGGGAGGGGACAGGGAACACGGCGACACAGCGGCACTGGCGAGATCGACGTCGGGTTCTGAAGAAAACGACAGTGCACTGAAACTGTTCTCTGAACTTAACTGAACTTGATATTGACAATGCACTGCAGGTGTTCGACAGAATGATTTGGCAAGCAGAAAAAATTTTCTTGGGGCTGTGACTTGGTGAGGTGACCACTCAATGCACCCAGAGGCTGCCTGATTTAACTTGGAATTTTTGGAAAAGGATTTGTATGAATTTCACCCAATTTGACAAATCTGGTCCAAACTTGCAGCAAGTGTAGTTTGAAAAATTTGAACTGAAGACCAGTGGATCTTCATGGATCTTGGTTGAGGGTTCAAGGGACTAGGAAGGGAAAAAAGGTTTGGGGGCAAAAATCAAAACAGAAAGTGGAGTTCCTATGTAAATCACCAATGGCTAGAATAGAAGACAGAAATTTGTTTGAATATGATTTAAATGGAAAAATAATCATATGGGCAGGTTCAACTTGCTGGATTTGATGCAAATCATGATCCAAAGGTGAGGGAAGGTTTAGGAGAGTGAATTTGCACTAAGGCCATGGCAAGAGGGAATTGTTGAAAGTGGCAAAGGATTTATCCAAAAGCCATAGTGCATTTTCAAAGAGATTTTCAAAAGGCATTTTTCTCAAGTGAAAAGTATTTTGTCTTGAGTTCAAATAAAAAAGCAAGGACCTCCAAGACCAAAAGCAAGTCTTGGGTGAATCCAAATAAAACTCTTGTCATGAGAAAAATATTTGAAAGGGAGGGTCCTTTTGAAGAAATTTTTTAATTCACCTCCCTCAAGTCAAATAATTTTTTTTGAAAAATCCAAAAAAATTTGGGTGTCACAACACCTACCCCCTTAGGAAAAATCTTGTCCTCGAGATTTCTACTGATCCTCAAATAGATATGGATATTCTGCCTGAAGAAAATCTTCCCTTTCCCATGTGGCTTCATCCTCAGTGTGGTTGCTCCACTGAACTCTGAAAAACTTTGTCGTTTTCTGACGGGTCCTCCGTTCAGACTCTTCTAAAATCTTTACTGGCCTCTCTCTGTAGGTGAGGTCTGGTTGCACATCAATGCTCTCATGGGATACCTGCTTCTCTGGGTTACTTACACATTTTCTCAGTTGAGAGACGTGAAACACGTCATGGACGTCCGACAGCTCCTTGGGTAAGTCTAGTTGGTAGGCTACCGTGCCTCTTCGTGCCTTTATAGAAAATGGTCCGATAAATCTTGGGGCTAGCTTCCCCTTAATTTTGAACCATTGCAGACCCCTCATAGGAGATACTCGGAGGTATACGGAATCACCGGGTTCAAAGCTGACCTCACGATGCTTCTGATCATAGTAGCTCTTTTGTCGGCTCTGTGCTGTCTTGAGTCTGTCCCTGATCAGTTTAACTTTCTCCTCGGCCTCTTTAAGCATGTCTGGGCCGAAGATACGGCTGTCACCTATTTCCGACCAATTCAGTGGGGTACGACACCTCCGTCCGTACAATGCTTCAAAGGGTGCCATTTGCAAGCTGGCTTGGTAACTGTTGTTGTAAGCAAATTCGGCATACGGCAAACTCTCTTCCCAACTGGATCCATAGGTAAGCACACAGGCTCTTAGCATATCCTCTAGGATTTGGTTTACACGTTCTGTTTGTCCATCAGTCTGAGGGTGGTACGCGGTACTGAAAGCTAGTTGCGTGCCCAGAGCTTGTTGTAGGTGATCCCAAAATTTGGAGACAAATTGTGTGCCTCGATCGGATATTATAGTCTTTGGGACTCCATGCAAACAAGCTATACGGGAGAGATAAAGTTTGGCCAGTCTTTGCGTGGAGTAGGTAGTCTTCACGGGAATGAAATGAGCAACCTTGGTTAGTCGGTCTGTGATGACCCATATGGCGTCATTTCTGCGTTGTGATCGGGGTAATCCGACAATGAAGTCCATTCCTATTTCATCCCACTTCCACTCCGGTATCCTGTTTGGCTGGAGTAGCCCTGCTGGCTTTTGATGCTCGGCCTTGATGCGCTGACATGAATCGCAACAAGCAATAAATGCGGCTATATCTCTTTTCATGCCGTGCCACCAAAATCTTTCCTGAATGTCTTTGTACATTTTCGTTCCTCCAGGATGGATTGAGTATGGGGCGGTGTGGCTTTCGGTCAAGATTTGTTGCTTGAGTTCCTCAATGTTAGGTACGTAAAGTCTGTCTCCGTACCATAATATTCCTTCACTGTCTGTGATGAACTCTGAAGCCTTGCCAAGGTTCATTTTCTTCTTTATACCTTCGATGCTGGGATGTCCCTGTTGAGCCTTCTTAATTTGTTCCACCAGGGTGGGTTGTATCTCTAGTTTTGATACGGTGCCCTTAGAGACTAGCATCATGTTGAGCCTAGCGAACTCTTGCTGAAACTCAGGCCTCAAGTTTTGCGGACCGTCATTATCCGGGCTGGGGTTTCGACTAAGGGCATCGGCCACTACATTTGCTTTCCCTGGATGGTAGTGAATACCGACATCATAGTCCTTGACCAGTTCCAACCAGCGTCGTTGGCGTAAATTTAGCTCTGGTTGTGTGAAGATATATTTGAGGCTCTTATGGTCTGTATATATTTCATAGCGATTCCCCAACAGAAAGTGCCTCCACTCCTTGAGTGCATGTATAACTGCTGCTAGCTCCAAGTCATGTGTTGGGTAATTTTCCTCATGTTTTCGCAGCTGCCTGGAGGCATATGCGACAACTTTGTCATCCTGCATTAGTACACATCCGAGACCTTTTTGGGATGCGTCACAATACACTTCAAAACTCTTGTGTATGTCTGGCACAGTTAAGACTGGTGCGGTTGTCAGCTTCTTCTTGAGTTCTTGGAAGCTTTTCTCGCATGCTTCCGTCCATACAAATTTCTTGTCTTTCTTGAGCAACTGTGTTATGGGTTTTGCCACAGTGGAGAATCCTTCAATAAATCTTCTGTAATATCCGGCCATTCCTAGGAAACTCCGCACATCTGTAACGTTGGCGGGTGGCTTCCAGTCAAGTATGGCTTTGACTTTTTCTGGGTCTACGGCCACGCCTTCTTGGTTCAATATATGGCCTAAGAAACCAACTTGTCTTAGCCAAAATTCGCACTTGCTAAATTTTGCGTACAACTGATGTTTCCTTAATTCTCCCAAAACAATTCTGAGGTGCTCAGCATGCTCTTCTGGTGTCCTTGAGTATACCAGAATATCGTCGATGAATACCACAACAAATTTGTGCATGAATTTCATCAACACCTTGTTCATGAGGTGGACGAAATATGCGGGGGCGTTTGTTAGACCAAAAGGCATCACTGTGAACTCATATAATCCGTATCTGGAAGTGAATGCTGTCTTGGGGATATCTTCTGTCCGTACTTTCAGTTGATGATATCCCGATCTCAAATCAATTTTTGAGAATACCTTGGCTTGTGCGAGCTGGTCAAACAAATCATTTATCCGTGGCATCGGATATTTGTTTTGATGGTGACCATATTGAGGGCTCGATAGTCTATACACAGTCTCAGTGTCCCATCTTTTTTCTTGGTGAACAACACTGGCGAACCCCAAGGTGAGGAGCTGGCTCGAATAAATCCTTTGTCCAATAATTCATTTATTTGCTTCTTCAACTCCACCAATTCTGAGGGTGCTATTCTATAAGGCTTCTTATAGATGGGAGTGGTGCCAGGTGCTAGTTCGATGCTGAACTCTATCTCTCGGTCTGGTGGCATGCCTGGCAGTTCTTCAGGGAACACATCAGGAAACTCGCATACCACTGGAACTTTTCTCAGTTCAGAAATGTCCACTTTGTTCAGTTTTGGTTGCTGTGACCGTGGTCTTTCTTGAGCTGTAACCTTTATTGTCTTGCCATGATGGTGGGTGAGAATCACGGTCCGATTGAAACAGTCAATGAATCCTTTGTTGGTGGTCAACCAGTCCATTCCTAAAATGACATCCAGTCCTTTACTCTCCAACACGATGACATTTGCTTGGAATTGTAGTCCTTCAAACTCAATGACCACTCCTTGGCAGTAACCCTGAGCGATTTGCTTATTTCCGGGGGACTTGATGATCATAGATTTTTCCAAGGGAAGTATCGGAAAATCATGTTGTAAAACAAAACTCTTCGAAACGAACGAATGGGAAGCTCCAGAATCAAACAAAACCGTGGCAGGTACTGTGTTGACAGGGAACGTACCGAGCACGATGTCTGGGGCATTCTGCGCCTCTTCCCTGGTCACATGGTTCAGGTGACCCTTCTTGTGGTTGTTGTTGGGATTGAAATTGTTGCGCTTGGGGGCTGGATTGTTTCCACCATTGTTTGGCTTGGGGGCCGCGTTCCTCGGCTTTGGGCATTGTTTAGCATAGTGCCCTTCTTCCCCACAAGCATAGCATGTGACCCCTGGACGGTACGTGAACTCTTTGTCCCTGGCATGAAACTGTCTGACGGGCCTATGAAAGTACTCGCAAGACAGTTCGGACATAAGATATAACAAATGTAAACATGAAGCATATGTACAGATTAACCAGTGCGTTCAGGCATAGAGATAATAATTACTGGGTGCCAAACGAGGGTCTGAATGACTCCTCGAGAGGAAACTGCAAGAATAGTAATACTGGTGCCAAACGAGGGTCTGAATGACTCCTCGAGAGGAAACTGCAAGGATAATAATACTGGTGCCAAACGAGTGTCTGAATGACTCCTCGAGAGGAAACTGCAAGGATAATAATACTGGTGCCAAACGAGTGTCTGAATGACTCCTTGAGAGGAAACTGCAAGAATAATAATGCCGCAGTCGGGCGTCAAGGCGACACCACATAAAGGGCTTATAATAGAAAATAAAGGCAATGCGTGCCACAGTCGGACGTCTGAGCGACATCACATAAAGGGCTTATATTTAAAGTAAGAAACAAAAAACACGCCATAGTCGGACGTCTGAGCGACGTCACATAAAGGGCTTATATTGTAGCTCAATAATTCAGTAGCTCGAGAGTATAAAATATTACAAGTACGAGACAAATATAAGGTTAGTCCATCCACAGAAATAATAATTAAACTGGGTTTACCACTTGAGCTTGTTCACCGGGGACAAGTTTTCCACGCGGATAGATATGGATATACTGATTACACTACTTGATCATGGATATGATGACTTGGAAGAATTTGACTCTGCAGAGTTTGTACTTAACCACGGCCAACGGATTTCAGTAGTCACAGGGACTAGTTCCGTTTACGGTGTTTTGGAAGAAACACGTCTAACCAGTACACACCCTTTCAATCTTCTGAAGCCAGGGATCACCCTCGGCAACGTTCAAGAAAAACCCTGAGACGGGGAGGCTACAACCTCGCGTAGCATGGGATCAAATTTCTATACGCGCGCTCTAAGGGGGTGCCCCCCCTCTCGGTCCCAACCGGAAACACCCATGGCCCCTGACCGGATGACTGGCTTTAATCCTGGGCCAAGGTACCATCATCCCGGCCCCTCTGTTTGGTGTGTACACGGAAAGAGGTTACCAACTTACTAAACCGCATCCTGGCAAAAGAAACATGTGGTAGCACGGAAGGGAAAAGAACGATAACGTGGCTCCGTCCACGTTAACGTCAGGATTTGTCGGATGACGCAAGGCTGGTATGCTACAACAGTACCACCTTGCTGCCCTTCATGTCACCACATGATTAGGCCATCTCTCACCAGAGATCATCGCAACTTTGGAACATGCGGGTAGTTGCCTCACAAGCAACGGGGAACTCACCGATACTCATATGCCACGCACAAACTTTCACGCAAACATGCAAAACACCTGTCATATCAAAGGTTCAAACATGCTTGCCTGGTTCGGAGAAGTCGGAGTCTAGCTCGGCGAAGTTCGCGGCTTCGTCACCTCTTCCGGAACCTACGGCAATAACGGAAACGGGCACTAACATGAAAACCAACGCGTGGATAAAAATTTCTCCAAAATGTTTCGAAATAAATCTCATAAAAAACTAGACAAAATTTTAAGACTGTCAGAAAAAGAATCACTCAAAAATCACTTTTCATTTAAAAGTTATAAAGGTTTCTGTCCAGGGACTCATTTGTAATGAAACAGAAAAGTTCCAGGGTTTAAACTGAGAAACCAGAAAACGCTTCGGAAAGAAATGCGCTAGCTAAAGAGGGAAAGCGTATTTTGCCCGAAGGCGCCAACAGAAAACGGTTCGAGGGAGAATAGAACAGAGGCTGACATGGGGGGTCCACATGTGAGGTTCAAAAAGCTCGCCGGCGCCCGAAGACTGCGGTGGACGCCGGCGTCGAACCACGGCGAGTCAGGAAGATCGGAGGGTACCAAGAGCTTCAGTGTGTTCTTCCGCGTCGATGGGTGGTGGACTCGACCAACGGGGAGCACCACGTCACCGGCGACACTTTCTCCGGCGGACGGCGGCTCGGGTGATGGTGGAGAACTCCGGTGGAGGGCTGCAAACTTCGAATTGAAGCGCGGGTCAGAAGGAGGGATGCATAGTGAAGCTACTGGCAAGAGATGGGAGGCAGAGGTGCACGCACGGGAGCGAATTGAGCTGGATCCCGTGGCGGGTCGCGGCGGCCGGAGACGAGGAAGGAGACCTCCTCGGGGCCCTTCCAGTGGCTAGGCGTGCTCTACGTGGAGTGCAGAGGTGGTGTGGGCTCGAGTTGAAGCTCGGGCCCTCTATTTATAGGCGGATCGACGGGGTGGCCGTGAACGGAGAATCTCCGGCGAGCAATTACGGCGATGCAGTGGATTGGCAGGAGGTTTGAGTGGCCAGGCAGCATCAGTGGAAGTTACTGGTGTCGTTCCCCCGCTAATCTCGGTTGGTCTTGGCGTAACGGCGCCGGTCCACGGTGGGGTGGCCGCACGGGCACGACGGCGGCAGAGAGCGCGCTCCGCGCCCTGTGGTTCACGACGAGAGTGGCAGCGCGTTCGGGGGAGTGGAAGGCCACGCGGCGCGCTCCGGTGGCTTGGGCGGCGCTGGGTGGCGCCGTCGGCGCTGCGCCTCTCTTTGGCGGCCGCAAAGCCGCCGCTAGCGTCGGTCACGGGGCGGCGCACCTTCTGCTGCTCGTCGCCGACGTCAGCAAGGTGCCAGACGCTCGTGCGGTGCAGAGGACAAGGGGGAGGGGACAGGGAACACGGCAACACAGCGGCACTGGCGAGATCGACGTCAGGTTCTGAAGAAAACGACAGTGCACTGAAACTGTTCTCTGAACTTAACTGAACTTGATATTGACAATGCACTGCAGGTGTTCGACAGAATGATTTGGCAAGCAGAAAAAATTTTCCTGGGGCTGTGACTCGGTGAGGTGACCACTCAATGCACCCAGAGGCTGCCTAATTTAACTTGGAATTTTTGGAAAAGGATTTGTATGAATTTCACCCAATTTGACAAATCTGGTCCAAACTTGCAGCAAGTGTAGTTTGAAAAATTTGAACTGAAGACCAGTTGATCTTCATGGATCTTGGTTGAGGGTTCAAGGGACTAGGAAGGGAAAAAGGTTTGGGGGCAAAAATAAAAACAGAAAGTGGAGTTCCTATGTAAATCACCAATGGCTAGAATAGAAGACAGAAATTTGTTTGAATATGATTTAAATGGAAAAATAATCATATGGGGAGGTTCAACTTGCTGGATTTGATGCAAATCATGATCCAAAGGTGAGGGAAGGTTTAGGAGAGTGAATTTGCACTAAGGCCATGGCAAGAGGGAATTGTTGAAAGTGGCAAAGGATTTATCCAAAAGCCATAGTGCATTTTCAAAGAGATTTTCAAAAGGCATTTTTCTCAAGTGAAAAGTATTTTGTCTTGAGTTCAAATAAAAAGGCAAGGACCTCCAAGACCAAAAGCAAGTCTTGGGTGAATCCAAATAAAACTCTTGTCATGAGAAAAATATTTGAAAGGGAGGGTCCTTTTGAAGAAAATTTTTAATTCACCTCCCTCAAGTCAAATAATTTTTTTTGAAAAATCCAAAAAAAAAATTGGGTGTCACAGTGACCTCCAAGGCCACAAAGTCCGCGGCGTTGGAGCCGCACATGGACTGGACATCGTGCAACGAGCGCGTCAATGGAACTCCGGACTCGTCTCCGGCTATACGTTCCGGATCAGGTGCGCCTGCGGACACCGAGCTGGATCGGTTATCGATTTTTGAATTTAGCGCCGCAGACATCTTCCAGCACTAACCTTTGGGTGACGTACTAAACTATTTAAAGAACTTGCCCTTGGAGGAAGACCCACAGCCGAACTATGTTCGGTTCGAGCTAGAGGCGGACAATGAGGAATTTTGCTTCCCACCCGCCACCACTTTATAGCCACCGTCGATGACTAACCCGACGTGCTTGACTATGGCTCCGAAGACATCGGCGATATGGACGACGACGCCAACAAGGAGCAAGGCCAAGACCCGCCATTTACTGGACGCTGGACGGCCACCTCCTCCTACGACGTGTACATGGTTGATACACCTAAAGGATCTGGCGACGACAAAGAAGAGCCAGACACGAATAAACCCTCTGAGAAGCAGTCCAAGCGCCGGCGCCCCAAACGCCGCTCTAAGCCTCATCGCTCAAAAGATAGCAATACTGGCACCGGAGAAAATAGTACTCCGGGCGACGCCGAAAACAACGAAGACCCTGTCGGAGCTACATCCGAACAGGAGGAACATGACAACAGGCAAGACAACCCTGATGAACAGGCCATAGAAGCTGACTCGGAGGACGATAGTTACCGTCTACCCTCCGAGGAGGAGACAAGCCTCGGCAACGAAGACTTCATCATGCATGAGGATCCTCTGGAGCAGGAGCGCTTTAAGCTTCAGCTCATAGCCACTGCAGGGAGCCTGAAAAAGAAACAGCAGCAGCTTCAAGCCGAACAAGACCTGCTCTTCGACAGATGGACTGACGTCCTGACAGCCGAAGAATACGGCCTCAAGCGCCCAGCCAAGAGCTACCCGAAACGCAGACTGCTACCTCAATTCGACGAGGAAGCACCAGAGCACACGCCTCCCTCGCGTAATGCGGAACGACGACCACGTGGTCGAGACAGGGTGGCCAACCGGCCACCCCGCGGTTGGGATAAAGCGGCAACTCAGGACGAACAACAGCCTGCCCCACCGCCCCGTAAAAATAGAGACGAAAGAGTTCGGGGTCACGCGTACGACCTCCGGCAGACACTGGACAGTAGAGCAGGAGATACAAGATCGATCTATGGATCGCGAGGACGTGCTTCGAGGCACGACGACGGCTACCTATTCGGACGTGACAAACCTAACCACGCCCAAGCCGAATGCCGTAGACGGACTCCATCAGAGCTCCGCCGCGATGCGGCCCGCTATAGAGGCGCCGCACACCCTCTCTGCTTCACAGACGAGGTGCTGGATCACGAATTCCCCGAGGGGTTCAAGCCTGTCAACATTGAATCATACGATGGCACAACCGATCCTACAGTATGGATCGAGGATTTTATTCTCCATATCCACATGGCTCGAGGAGATGACCTCCACTCCATCAAATACCTTCCATTAAAGCTCAAAGGACCAGCTCGACACTGGTTAAATAGCCTGCCTAAGGATTCCATCGGCAGCTGGGAGGACTTGGAACAGGCTTACCTTGATAACTTCTAAGGAACTTATGTCCGACCACCAGATGCCGATGACTTAAGCCACATAGTTCAACAACCTGGAGAATCAACCATAAAATTCTTGTCGGTGTTCTGGGAACGGGGGTCCCAGACTTGCCTGCCTACGGCCCACGGCGTGGCTATGCTAGAAGGCCTGTACGGCCCATCTTCATCAACTAGGCATTCAAGTCTCTCGTGAGGGGCCAAGCCTCGCGAGGCGGACGATGCAAGACCTCCTCCGGAGCGGCCTCGCTAGGCTGCCTCGCGAGGAGCGGAGATATCAAGGCGGGGCGAACCTCGCGAGGCTCTCGTGACGTGAACCATGACGATCGAGACCAGGCGGGCACCAGCACGTGCAGCGTCCTTGTTTCCTCTTTGGTGCTAAGGAGGCAAGCGCAGGCGCGGAGTACCGAGGCATTAGGCAAAGGTTTCCATATCGGTGCAACGAGACCAAGACCAGCAGGCCAGCAGGACGGAGGTCACCGTGGAACCCAAGACAACGTCATCACCAGAGCCCTTTCACAGGCGAAGACCGTTTTTGTCAGGATAGCTTGTACTAGCTGTCCCCTTTCAAATTGGCCGCCGTTGTGGGCTCCCTTCCTGCTCAATATTTGGGGAGAGGACTAGGGCCTATATAAGTAGAACTAGCCACCACAGTAGAGGGGATCGGATAGTTCATCGAGTCCCCGCCCCCACAAGCTCGACAAGCACAAGAACACCTCAACCTCAGGAGGCTGTTCTTCCCCTTGTACTGTTCATCATCAGCCCAAGAGGCAATCCACCACCACACACTGGAGTAGGGTGTTACACCACAACGGTGGCCCGAACCAGTATAAATCTCGTGTCTTTCTGTGTTGCAAGTTCGTCGAGTTCGTCCGCGAGATCTTAGCGAGCTAGGGCGTGGATCGGTAGGAGGGAAAGAACTTCGCGCGCACCCAGAGTTGAACCTTAAGGGTTTTGCCGGAACCCCAGATCCGACATTTGGCGCGCCAGGTAGGGGTGCGCCGGAGCCTCTTCCTCGCCGATCGATCCACCGATGCTCCGGGCCCCAATGTCCGGCAATCCAAGGCCAGACTCCGACCGCTGGGCAGCTTGGCCAGCCCGAGCGGTGTCACCTGCCCACGAAGACCTTGACCCGCGCTCAAGGTGGCGCGAGCGCCGTCCAACGCTGTGGGGCGCGGGCACCGTGGCCAGGCGTCGTCCACCCTCACTCCACGACAAGTGCGAGCTGCTACAAGGGTAGCAAGCCACGCCGCAGCAACAGCGCCGCACTCACGGCGGGAGCAGGCGAACATGCGGGCAGCGCTCACGGTGGCGCGAGAGCTGCTGCGGTGCTGGCTGATGGAGAGCGGCCGGGATGCACTGCTGGAACGCGTTGCCGAGCTGCTGGATGCGGCGGCATTGGGAGCACCGCCTTCTGCTATCAGCTTCCTTCTCAGGCCACTACGGGGTCTCACGGCGGGCCTCGCCGCAGCCACGCGCCATCGGGTGCGCCCGGGGGCTTCGTCAACACCAGCACGGCCGGCGGCGCCGGGGGCTCTACCGCCCCCATGCCGCCCGCGTCAAGCATGGGAACAAACATCGTCTCCCATGGTCCCAGTGGGATGCCGCGTCACCACCCTCAGGACACCACGCTGGGCCGGGCAACATGGAGTGTGGGGCGCTACGGCGAGGTGTTCGGGGTGACGGCCCCGGAAGCCTATGTGCCCCGCATGATGGACCAGGAGTATGCACCGGAGGACGACCCTGGCTCGTTCCTCGGAGAGGATTGGGAAGAAGGGACGCTAGAAGTTGAAGCCTTCCAGGAACCAACAGAGAACCGCGACGATCGCGCCAGCAACAACAACTTCAGGGTACAACTAATCTCTCAGGGACAGGCTTACGCTAACCATGAATCAGGTCACAACGTCGGTCGACGACCCCGGCATAGCAGCATCCCTTCCGCCGGGAGAAGCACGCTGGGGGCCATGCGGAGGGAGCCAGGAGCAAGGCCCCTCCCCACGTCGCGCGAAGCCAGGCAACGTCCGGAGGTAGGCCCTCTGCCGGGGAGGTGCCGGCGAGCCTTCCCCCGGCAGAGGACCCGTGGTCGCCGGGGGCACCGCTGGCGTCCCCTTTCCCCCCTTTGTGTCGTCCAGGTTGCCGGTCGGCTCAAAGGTGGTCAAGGGCGGCGCAAGGTGGGGCCCTCGTCTGGCGATATGAAGCAAGCCTGGTTCCTGTGAAGAAGGCCCAGTGCCTGTGAAGCTCGCCGGCCGTGACACTCTCATGTAATAATGAGTGGGGTTGTACACGCCCCGGAGTCTCAGGGGTGCCGGCCTCAGGCCCTGGGCCTCCCTCCCACGCCTAGTGGCAGCACTTAGCTCCACGCTGGTGAGAAGACTCGAAGACCAGAAGACTAGACTAGGTGCCAGACGCGGCCATTTGCTTTGGATCTCTTCTTCTCTAGCCTTGCTTTCTGGATTTGGATTTAAGTTGAAGTCGAGTTTTTGTCATTGCGTGCGGGGGGTGAATTTTCTCGTTCAAGTGAGTTCTTTCCATCTGGTGCTTGCCTTGTTCTGGAGCTCACGCTCACCGCCTCCCCCTCGCGAGCGGGGCTGGGCACAGCACGCGCGCCACGCGCGCCGATCGGCGCAGGAACCTCACGAGGCCCACTCGGGCGAGTTGGCAGACCCTTCAGGAGCCCCGTGGCGGCTCTCGACCTTACAATCTGATTTAGGGCCTGCCCTAGCTAAGGTAAGCCGCAGCGGCAAAACTTGTCGTCAGACTCATGACCAACCAAAACGCACCCTCGGTTCAGCATAAAGGAGTAGAAATCAAGATTTGTTTACATGAGGGGCTCCCCCTCTCAAAATGCTCTCACAATCTTTTGGGGCCACGCCCGAGTTTTTGCGTACAGGGTGAAGCAATACAGGAACGAGGAATTAGCCAGATAGTTCGCTCGACGCGTCCTCCACGCCGTCTTCAGGCGCGCTGCTCGCGTCGCTGTCGCCGTCGTTGACGCCGCCACCACCGTCACCAGCGCCGGCGTCGCCATCATCGACCACGTCGCCTCTGTCTGCGGCGACCACCACCGCGTCGTCCTCTGAAGTGAAGGCCTGACCAACGCGTCCACGTTGCCCTCTACCCACCGCGCCAGGTCATCCCGGACGATCGTGGGTACGAGGGCGATGGCAGCATGGAAATCGAAGTCGGGGTTGGCGTTCAGGAGATGGCTGAAGACACGGGAGAAAGCGTGCTCGAGCAGACCGCGACTCCTCTCTTCCACGAGCCGGCAAGCCCTGTCAGACCGGGCTTTCAGGTGTGTCACCACGTTGGTGAAGAAGATCAAGTGGTTGGTGTAGTCATTTGAGTGGGGGGGGGTGGTGCATTCTCGTCGCAGATGAAGCCCATGGCGGTGTTAGCCCTGTTCCGGAGGTCCTGAAGCATGGGGGTGTGCTCGCGATCCAGCGTCCGCCGTTGAAGCACTTCCTCCCTGTTCTGCCGCGCGACGGCCTGGCATCATCAACCCATTTCTGAAGCAAAAGCAGCTCGGCACGGGCGGAGGCCAAGTCCGCCTGCGTCGTGGCCAAGGCGGCGGCCGCGGCCTCCCCACGTCTCTCCGCCTCGTCTAACCTGGGCCTGAGAGCGGCGGTCCTGCCCGCCACCTTAGTTCCTACAAGCTTCAGCTTCAGGTCGTACCGATCTTCAAGATCCGCGCGAACCCGGGCCACCTGGCAATCGACTTCCTCCTGGACCTTGGCCTCGCGATCCCCAACAACATCCTCTGCCTGGGCAACTTGGTGTTCCCTCGTCTCCAACCGCTCGAGCTCGAGGCTGCGCTCCATGGCTTCCAGGGCCAACGCCTCCTCGCGCTTCCGGACCTCTTCTTCCTCGGCGGGTGTCCCCCTCAGCGATGCAAGGGCGGCTCTGCGCGCCTGCACCTACTGCTCGAGGGACGCACTCCAGGCCTAGAGCTCCCACGTGCGCTTCTCCACAGCCTCGCGACGACGGTCAGCCTCGCGAGCCTCCTCCAAGGCTCGGGAGCATGCTTCGCGAGAAACCTTGAGGGACGCCTCGGCCTTCGTGTTATCAAGATCACGCTGATAGCGGCTAAGGTTGATGTCCACCCTCAGCTTACGCCGTTCCTCCACCAGCCGAAGACCTTCAGCCTCAAGGCGCGAGTCGACACCTGAGAGTTCTTTGCCGAGTCGACTCATCGCGTCCATCGCCATCTGGAAGAGCTCATGACGAATGACGCTCCACCCGCGTTCCAACTCCAAAGCACGCCCCACCTCGTCCTCCACCGTGGGGGCTGTGGGCGGGGCGTTAAGCGGCGCATCCCCTCTCAGCAGGGGGCTGGGGGCTGATGCCGCACCAGGCACTGGCCCAACCTCACGAGGGGCCCTGGCTGAACGGGGCCCGATGCTTGAGGAGGAGCCGAAGGCCAAAGCCAACCAGCTGCTGTCCATAACCAGAGGAGGAGACCGGGGAACACCCGCCAGGCTCCAAGCCAGACCGTATAGGAAGGGCAATGAAGCCACAGATTCGAGGCTCCATGAAGGCGAGCGCACCCCCTCGGCCGGCCCGGCTCCCGGCGCGGCATGCAGGCTCGGGGTGCACAAGGCCAATGGGGGTGCCGAGGGAGGCGAGGATTGCTTCTCGGAAGGCTCAATGGCTCTGGCAAAAGGGGTCCTGAAGAGCCACCGTCAGGAAGGAAAGCAGCAATCAAGGAACCGCAAGGCGCAGTACTTACACGTCGACGACGATGTATTTGCTTCGCTTCAGCGGCCCGAAGACGCTGTTGCCGCTCGGGGATCCTTTCCTCTTGCGGAGCTCCTCGAAGTCCACACAAAGCCGACCAAAGTGCTGGACATGGCGGCCAGCACGGGGCGCGGCCGAGGAAGAGCTTGGAGGAACAACTTCAGGGGTGCCCGGCTGCGGTGAGCAGTCGGACGACGTCTCTCCATGACCTCCCGAGGCTCCGGGGCTCTGACCTCGGGAACCGCATGCTGCGTCACCTCAGTAACCGACACCCCAGGGGAGGGATCGCGACCTCTCGAGGACGACGCCCCAGGATCACCACGCGGCATGTGCTCCTCAGCACTTGGGCCACCGGCCTCCGTCGAAGCTCGCCCTCCTGCACCCTCACTTGGGGCGAGCTCGGCACCGGCGGTGAGGAGGGGAACCACGTTGACGGGGTTCTCGCGGGTCCCCACCAGGCCGATCAGGCGCAGCCCCCACTCGTCAAAGGAGGGCATGCTTGCGGCAAATTCAGCTTTGTTCTCGCAGCGGTACAGCAGACAGCTCTTCCTGGGCATGTCGTCCGGCAGAGGGGCACCCGTCAGGACCGCAAGCACCTTTTGCCGCTTCGTAAGAGGAAGACCCTCCTCCTGAAACCTCATATGGTCCTGGCTGCTGAGCAAGGTCCACATCGGGCGGGAATGGCGCTGAAGTGGAGCGACTCGGCGCTTGACGAACTCCTTCACCACCATAGGCGCAGTCACGCCACGGTCCTTCAGCCTCCTCAGCCTGAGCCAGACAGGAACGAGACCGGGGCTCGCGAGCCTCTGGTGGCCCCAACTGGAGTTGGGAACAGCAGGCCTTGGTGGAGCATGGAGTAGAGGGCTGAGCACACCGACGTCGACAAACACCCATCGTGTCCGAAACTCGCTCGTGGATGGGGGAAGCTCAAAGACGATCCCCGCGCCCGCTGTCGCGGCCACGGCCTGGAAGCTCACACACCCTGAGCTGTGCCGAGGGTCAGTCAGATGCAATGAGAAGAAATGGCGGAAGAGGGCCACCGAAGGAGCGATGCCCGCCATGGCTTTGCACACAAAGGCGCAGATGGCAAGAAGGGTTACGGATTGAGGGTCGAGATGCAGCATGTGGATCTGATAATGCTCGAGCACCGCGTTGAAGAAGGCGGAGAAGGGGGGAATCAGGCCAGCCCAAAGGGCATCTATGAAGATGGGGACCTCAGTGGCTGCCCGAGCAATGCGGGAAAGACACGTAGACCAAGCCACCGTCTCTCCCCACTCGTTGAAACTAGAAGCAAGCATGGGGCACACCTTGTCCATAGCCTCGTCGTTGAGCACCCGGGGATGGCCGAGCGCAGGCTCGAAGGACGGAGGCGCACTTGGCGAAGACAGAGGTTTCTTCCCCTTGTCAGCCTGTTTTGGCGCCATGATGATGAAGCAGGCGAAGCGCAGGTCAGATTGGAGAGGAGAAGCAGAGTTTCGAGGAAGCAGAGAGATTGGGGAAGCAAGGCGCGGGCGACGGAGGAATAACTGTGTAGTTTGCAGGGGCCGCATAGCTAGGCGGATTCTAAGACAGCGTGGGGAAGCGGAGACGCCCATGTCCAATCAACCGCCACGCGTCAACCGAGGCCGCAGGCTTTTGGGGCCTGCGGCGCTCCGTCCTTGGCCTTTCGCTTCGCCTCAAAGCCAAGCCCGAGCGCACCTTGGGCCCGGGGGCTACTGTCGGCGTTCTGGGAACGGGGGTCCCCGGACTTGCCTGCCTGCGGCCCACGGCGTGGCTATGCTAGCTGGCCTGTACGGCCCATCTTCATCAACCAGGCATTCAAGACCCTCGTGAGGGGCCAAGCCTCGTGAGGCGGATGACGAAAGACCTCCTCCGGAGCGGCCTCGCTAGGCTGCCTCGCGAGGAGCGGAGATATCAAGGCGGGGCGAACCTCGCGAGGCTCTCGTGACGTGAACCATGACGATCGACACCAGGTGGGTGCCAGCGCGCGCAGCGTCCTTGTTTCCTCTTTGGTGCTAAGGAGGCAAGCGCAGGCGCGGAGTACCGAGGCATCAGGCAAAGGTTTCCATATCGGTGCAACGAGACCAAGACCAGCAGGCCAGCAGGACGGAGGTCACCGTGGAGCCCAAGACGGCGTCATCGCCAGAGCCCTTTCGTAGGCGAAGACCGCTTTTGTCAGGATAGCTTGTACTAGCTGTCCCCTTTCAAATTGGCTGCCGTTGTTGGCTCCCTTTCTGCTCAATATTTGGGGAGAGGACCAGGGCCTATATAAGTAGAACTAGCCACCACAGTAGAGGGGATCGGATAGTTCATCGAGTCCCCGCCCCCACAAGCTCGACAAGCACAAGAACACCTCAACCTCAGGAGGCTGTTATTCCCCTTGTACTGTTCATCATTAGCCCAAGAGGCAATCCACCACCACACACTGAAGTAGGGTGTTACACCACAACGGTGGCCCGAACCAGTATAAATCTGGTGTCTTTCTGTGTTGCGAGTTCATCTGCGAGATCTTAGCGAGCTAGGGCGTGGATCGGTAGGAGGGAAAGAACTTCGCGCGCACCCCAGAGTTCGAACCATAAGGGTTTTGCTGGAACCCCAGATCCGACAATTCTGGACTAGGTTCCTAACCAAAAAGAACCAGATCATTGACTGTCCGGATGCCGAGGCCCTAGCAACCTTCAAACATAGCATCCGTGATGAATGGCTAGCACGCCACCTCGGCCAAGAAAAGCCGAAGTCTATGGCAGCCCTCACGGCACTTATGACCCGCTTCTGCGCGGGAGAGGATAGTTGGCTGGCTCGCAGTACAAACACAGCCAATGAAACAGGCCCCTCCGAGGCCAAAAGCAGCACTGGCAAGCTCCGGCGCAACAGACACAAACGCCGAAGCAATGGCGATAACACCGATGACACTATAGTTCACGCCGGATTCAGTGGCTCCAAGTCCGGCCAGCGAAAGAAGCCCTACAAAAGGAGCAGCGGAGGACCATCCAGCTTGGACCGCATACTCGATCATCCTTGCCAGATAAACGACACCCCAGACAAACCGGCCAACCATACTAACAGAGATTGCCGGGTCTTTAAACAAGCTAGCAAGATAAACAGCAGAAACAAGGAAGGGGAATCACAGAGTAAGGACGATGGCGAGGAGCCCCGGCAGCCGAACACTAGGGGGCAAAAGAAACTTCCCCCTCAAGTCAAAACGGTAAACATGATATACGCTACACACATCCCCAAAAGGGAGCGCAAACGCGCACTTAGGGACGTCTATGCGTTAGAGCCAGTCGCCCCGAAATTCAATCCGTGGTCGTCATTCCCGATCACCTTCGATCGTCGAGATCACCCAACCAGTATCCGCCATGGCGGTTCAGCCGCACTAGTCCTCGACCCAATTATTGACGGGTTTCACCTAACACGAGTCCTGATGGATGGTGGTAGCAGCCTCAATGTCGGTGTCAAAACCGGCGGATCTCGGGTAGGGGGTCCCAAATTGTGCGTCTAAGGCAGATGGTAACAGGAGGCGGGGGACACAATGTTTACCCAGGTTCGGGCCCTCTCGATGGAGGTAATACCCTACTTCCTGCTTGATTGATCTTGATGATATGAGTATTACAAGAGGTGATCTACCACGAGATCGTGGAGGCTAAACCCTAGAAGCTAGCCTATGGTATGATTGTTGTTGTCCTACGGACTAAACCCTCCGGTTTATATAGACACCGGAGGGGGCTAGGGTTACACAGAGTCGGTTACAAGGGAGGAGATCTACATATCCGTATTGCCAAGCTTTCCTTCCACGTCAAGGAGAGTCCCATCCGGACACGGGACGAAGTATTCAATCTTGTATCTTCATAGTCCAACAGTCCGGCCAAAGGATATAGTCCGGCTGTACGAGGACCTCCTAATCCAGGACTCCCTCAGTAGCCCCTGAACCATGCTTCAATGACGATGAGTCCGGCACGCAGATTATCTTTGGCATTGCAAGGCGGGTTCTTCGCCAAATCCTGAATACTTGTTTGAGTAGTGTCCGGCTTCCCATAAATGTTGCACTCCTTGGCTTCCGCGCCTAATAATGGATATTCTCCATGCGTCGAGCGAATGCGAGTAGTCGGGGCATTTTTACAATTGCCACCCTAGCCATGTGGGTAAATCGTCTATTAAAGAGACGGGGATTCTCAGATCCAGATCACGCCATCCTCTCACAACGAGTATCCATCGGAGCGTGCCCGGAAGAAATCCATTCCAACATGGCCGGTCGTCGCAGCTCCTCCTCTCGCTCCTGTAGCCCTAAGCCCGGCAATTGGAAGAAGTGTTCCGTCCCTCACAGCCAATTAGTAGAGTTGCAGACCCAGGGGTTTCTCCCTCCAGCGTATATGGTCCCCGTTCGAGCCGGGCTCGCCACCTATAACGGCGGGGAGCAAGCGGAGATCTTTCCCAGCCCATCCATGGGGTAGCGGGTATGCCTCGTTCCTTACTTATTAAGAGGGCTTGGATTTCCAATTCATCCGTTCCTCCGCGGCTCCTGGAGTTTTATGGCCTCCAGCTGCATAATTTCACCCCCGCCTCCATATTACACATTGCTGGCTATGTCGCCCTTTGCGAGTTGTTTCTGGGCCGCGAAGCTCATTTCGAGCTATGGAAGAGGTTATTCTGCCTCGTACCCCATACACAGGAGGGGTCACTGTACCAAGTGGGCGGAGCCGAAATATGGCGTATCGCCGGGACCGGATACCTGTCCGGTACTCCGAAGAAGACATCCGAGGACTGGCCTTCGGAGTGGTTTTATATGGAGGACGTCCCCCTTCCGGACCCTATTCGAATGGGCCTCCTTGAGTTCGACAACGCTCCCCTGAAGAAACGCCGCAGCTGGCGCCCTCGGAGCCCTCAGGAGGAAGATAACAGAGAAGTCCTTTACCTGATGGGCCGGATAAAAGTGTTGGCTCAACCAGGATTGACAATAATCGAGGTTATGTCAATATGTATAATGCGGGGGGTGCAGCCACTTCAATATCGAGGGCACCCCATGTGGCACTTTAATGGGGAAGATGATGCCACCCGCTGCGGGCGTAAGGGACCGGACTCAGTTGCTGCTCTAGCAAAAATCCTGTCCGATTTGTACAAAGGAGAGGAAGAGGAGTTCATCCGCATTAAGCCACGAGATGGATTCTCCATGTACAACCCTCCAAGCTGGGTGAGCTGTCACCTTTTACTCCCAACCTTCCCGCATTCTTCGTCACAAGTATTTACCTTGCCGTTTCATGGCAGGAACTGCGAAAAGCTGTAAGGGAGGTCCACAGCCCGCCTCCACAACCAGAGGACCCTGACCGGGCCCTCGATCCCCGACTCGAAGAGGATCTGGACATATTTGTGGAGCTGATCGACATGACATTCTATCAATTGAGCTGCGATGATGCCATGATGGCCATCATAGCCGACTATACTGGACTACTCCCTGCATCGCATGTAAGTAAAACCGGAGTCCCAACTTCCGAGAAGGATCCCCTTTTCTGCACTTCACCTATCGTACACATATGGTGTCTTACAGGGAAGGCCATCGGGATGCCATGCCGAACCCGCAGTGACTCGCCAAGAAGGAGCACCGAAGCCGGGTAGGCTAAAAAGGAAGGCGGTCAGGCTGAGACGCCGTCGTAGAGGTATGATACAGAACCTCGCTCCATGGTTGTCATCTTTTAAAATATAATAACGTCCATGTTTCCTAGTAGGAAAAACGCTCGCCGGACTATATCCGGAGAGATTGCCGATCACGCCTCCACCAGTCGGGGTCCAGGGCCGGACATGGAGGCGGAAGCTAACAAGGGGCGAACGCCAGATGTTCCTCCTACAGAGGATGCGGATAGGCTATCCGCTACAAATTCCTAAGTGGAGAGTGCTATGAATCACAGGCGTCGCCGGGCCGTACTCCGTGACGCTTGTTTCTCCCAAGAGGCGTTTGATGCCTTCAACTCAGGAGACGCGTACATCCGTGCTGCTCAAAATGGTCTTGCCAGAGCCACAGACCAGTATGTAAAGGATATACGGGTAAGAAAATCTGATAATTATATATATCAGTAGCCCCTGAGACTTGAAACAGTTGACACAACTGATTTAAGGATCATTATTTGTGCAGGTTCTTACAGAGAAGAATACCCAATTGTCTCAAGAGCTGGAAGAGTGCAAAGCCCAGCTACGGGCCGCAGTTGCCGCGCTGAAGGAGTCCGAGAAGGCCCCCTCTGGTAACACTTGTCTCTATTGCAAAAAAATGACAGATACCGGATAGTATGCGGCATGCATGCAAGTCTAAAAATAGATTCTGTAGCTGACTCCAGAGTGAATCCGGAGGTCGTGATAGGGAATGAGCCGCATGCCCAACGACAACTAAAGGCTGGTGAGCGCGTGCTTAAAAAGGTTAAGGAAAAGAAGAACAATCTCCAAGATGCCAATATCCAGCTGGGCGTGGAACTGAAGGATGTTCGGGCCCAGCTTGCTGACTCCGTAAAGGAGAATAAGAGGCTTCGATGCGGCATTTTCAGTAAGTGCTTGAACAAACTTTTAAAGAGTTCGGCGAAGAAACCGACTAACAGACTTATATCTGCAGGTATGCTGACGGGTCGTCCCGAGGAGGAAATGCCCGGGTCCGCGGGTGATCTTCTGCCAGAGCTCTCACAACTGCACGAACAAGTTCGGCAGGTGATGCAGGGCATTGCCCAAGCCTTGTGGCCATCCGTCTCCCTGCCAGGAGGCATGGGGGAGCTTGTAGAGAAGCTCCAGGGAGCGCGACGGCGCTTCCGATTATGGAAGATATCAGCCTGCCGACAAGGCGCGAGGGAAGCCTGGGCCATGGTGAAGACGCGGTATACCAAGGCTGACCCTAACCACATGGCCGAGGTCGGACCTGTGGGGCCTGACGGGAAGGAGATCCCCGTCAGTTTGGTATATGACCAAGTAGAATTAGCCGCAAAGTATTCCCAACAAGATTGTAGGCTAGACATCCTGTTGGATGGTATAGAAGAAGAATTTAGTCAGTCTAAGTGACTGTGTACCTCAAGTGACATATATTGTCCCTAGCCATATTGTAAATCATTTGTCATGGCGGACCTTTTCGCTTCGACCTCTGGACCCAATAGTTCGGAGTGTATCCGAATACCCGCTCAGTTCTGTAAAAACCGGGGTACGCGTGGAAACCAGGCGTAGGGGTCATAAGTGCTTGAACAGACAAGTACCCAACTAGCTATGTTATATTACATGGGTAGTAAGAAACATCTTCCAGGGAGAATAGTTCCGTTAAGGGTTCCTTTCCCTGGGTACGCATGCCCTAATGTGCATGTCCGAACTGCGAAAAGAGACGCATGCTATAAACATCTGGGGGCATGTATTAAAGTAAATAAAAGTCATCTTTTGTTCACCGACCGAGTATTCCCTTAAGAACGCTAGCTTTCGGCTTCACCCAGTCTGAGGTACACATCCGGCTGACCCGACAGTAACAATCGCAGAGGTGCTCCCCTTATGCCCTAGCCAAATTAACGGGAACATAGGGCATAAACACAAGAGCCAGGCAACCCAGCTTGGCCAAAACTTAAGTCATATCGATGCATATAATGGCGAAAAAAATGTGGAAGAATAACACATGTGTGGGGCATAGAGCCCGGAAAATAGTTATATTAAGCTTCTGTATAAGAAGCCCCCTGGTATAATGAGCGCGGTTAGCGCGTCAAGATTGTGTAGTCAAGATACAATTTAGCCTTTTAAGGCCTTGAAGAAAAGGAAAAAAGAAAAAGATAAAAGACAGATAATGGATATTTAAAAAATTGACGGAGGTAAGGAGACGAACATAGAGTCCAGCACTAGGCGTAGAACCTTCGGAGTCTGGCTGCGTTCCATGGATTTGGCTCGAGTCGATTGTCCGATGCATCTCGTAGATGGTACGCTCCATCGATCAGAGCTTGGTCAATAATGAAGGGACCTTCCCATTTGGGCTTGAGCTTGTTCTTTTTCTTCTCCGGTAGGCGTAGAACGAGTTTGCCAACTTTATAGGTTTTGGCCCGTACTTCTCTGCTTTGATACCTTCAAGCCTGTTGCTGATACAATGCGGAACGGGCTTTTGCCATGTGACGCTCCTCCTCCAGGGCGTCCAAACTGTCCTGCCGATCAAGCTCGGCTTCTTTCTCTTCATACATGCGCACTCGAGGTGAGTCATGAATTATGTCGCAGGGCAGTACCGCCTCTGCCCCGTACACCATAAAAAACGGTGTGTATCCGGTAGTGCGATTCGGCGTGGTCCGTAGCCCCCATAGTACGGAGTCAAGCTCCTCTACCCAGTGCGTGTTTGATTCCTTTAAGGACCACACTAATCTGGGTTTAATGCCGCTCATGGTAAGACCATTTGCTCGCTCGACTTGACAGTTAGTTTGCGGGTGATAGACAGAAGCATAATCGAGCTTGATGCCCATGTTGCTGCACCAAAGTTTTACCTCGCCGGCTGTAAAGTTCGAGCCGTTATCGGTGATGATGCTGTGGGGGACGCCATCACGGTGTACAACCCCAGATATGAAGTCTATCACCGGTCTGGATTCAGCCGTTTTGACTGGTTTGGCTTCTATCCATTTGGTGAATTTGTCCACCATGACCAATAGGTATTTTTTCTTATGGGTTCCCCCTTTGAGGGGTCCGACCATATCAAGCCCCCAGACCGCAAAGGACCAAGTAATGGGGATTGTTTGGAGAGCGGTAGGCGGCATATGGCTTTGGTTTGCAAAAAGCTGGCAACCGACGCAACGTTGAACAAGGTCCTGTGCGTCCGCTCGGGCCGTCGGCCAATAGAAACCTGTACGGAAGGCCTTGCTTACAAGGGCCCGGGCTGCGGCGTGGTGGCCGCCGAGTCCAGCATGGATTTCTGCCAAAAGCTTCCGCCCTTCCTCTTCGGAGATGCACCTTTGAAGGACTCCGGTAGTGCTTTTCTTATAAAGCTCTCCCTCGTGGACCTTATAGGATTTAGACCGCCGCACTATGCAGCGTGCCTCATTTTGGTCCTCGGGTAGTTCCTGCGTGGTTAGGTAGGCCAAGAATGGTTCTGTCCATGGGGCGATGACGGCCATTATCACGTGGGCTGAGGGTGTTATTTCGGTGACAGAGCCTCTGATTAGGTTAGAGTGTTCGGTATCTGGTGTTGTGGTCGGGTCCGGACTATTGTTACCGGTGTCCCCTTCCCATACCACGGATGGCTTAAACAGCCTTTCCAAGAAGATGTTAGGTGGGACAGGGTCGCACTTAGCGCCGATACGGGCGAGGATATCCGCCGCCTGATTGTTTTCCCGAGCCACGTGGTGGAATTCAAGCCCCTCGAACCGAGCTAACATTTTGAGGACGGTGTTGCGATAAGCCGCCATTTTTGGATCCTTGGCGTCAAAGTCTCCATTTATTTGAGATATTGCGAGGTTCGAGTCCCCATGCACCTCCAGGCGTTGAATGCCCATGGAAACTGCCATCCGGAGACCATGTAACAGGGCCTCGTATTCGGCTGCATTGTTGGAGTCTGTGTATAGTATTTGGGGTACGTATTGGATTGTATCTCCGGTGGGGGACGTCAGGACGACGCCAGCCTCTAGACCAGCCAGCATTTTAGAGCCATCGAAGTGCATGATCCAATTGGAGTATGCGCCGTATTCTTTAGGGAGTTCGGCTTCTGTCCACTCGGTGACAAAATCGTCCTGTACTTGCGACTTAATGGCTCGCCGTGGTCTATACGTTATGTCAAACGGGAGGAGCTCGATAGCCCATTTGGAAATCCGGCCCGTTGCATCGCGGTTGTTTATTATGTCGTTGAGTGGTACTTCCGAGGCCACCGTAATTGAACACTCTTGAAAGTAGTGTCGTAATTTCCGGGATGCCATAAATACCACGTATGCTATCTTTTGATAATGTGGGTACCGTGATTTGCATGGAGTGAGGACAGTGGATACATAGTATACCGGCTTTTGAAGTGGGAATTTATGTCCGTCCGTCTCTCGTTCGACGACGAGCACTGCGCTTACAACTTGGTGAGTTGCCGCTATATATAACAGCATTGGTTCACCGACATTTGGCGCGGCCAAGATTGGGTTGGTGGCCAGGATGGCTTTTATTTCTTCCAATCCGGCCGTGGCCGCATCCATCCACTCGAAGTGTTCGGTGCGCCGAAGAAGGCGATAAACGGGTAGTGCCTTTTCTCCTAATCGGGAGAAAGTGGCTTAAGGCCGCCACACATCTAGTTAATTTTTGGATTTTCTTGAGGTCAGTTGGGATAGCCAACTGTGACAGAGCTCGGATTTTTGCCGGATTGCTTCAATTCCTCTACTGGAGACGATGAAGCCCAGGAGCTTTCCGGCGGGCACGCCGAAAACGCATTTTTCCGGATTGAGCTTGATGTCGTATGTTTGGAGATTGTTGAACGTGAGCCTCAAGTCGTCTATTAAGGATTCGACGTGTCTGGTTTTAACGACCACATCGTCTATGTATGCCTCCACTGTTTTGCCGATCTGTTTTTCCAGGCATGTCTGAATCATGCGTTGATACGTTGCACCGGCGTTCTTAAGCCTGAAAGGCATGGTGTTAAAACAGAAGGGGCCGTATGGGGTGATAAATGCCATTGCGGCTTGGTCGGACTCAGCCATCTTAATTTGATGGTATCCAGAGTATGCGTCGAGGAAACACAATGAGTCGTGTCCTGCAGTAGCGTCGATAATTTGATCGATGCGGGGGAGGGGGAAGGGATCCTTGGGCAAGCCTTCTTCAGGTCCTTGAAATCGACACATAGGCGCCAAGATTTATCCTTCTTTGGTACCATCACCAGGTTTGCTAGCCAGTCTGGATGTTTTATTTCTCTAATCAATCCGGCCTCCAGTAACTTGGCTAGCTCCTCTCCCATGGCTTGTCGCTTAGGTTCAGAGAAACGCCGAAGAGTCTGCTTGACCGGCTTGAATCCCTTTAGAATGTTAAGGCTATGCTCGGCCAACCTGCGTGGGATTCCTGGCATGTCTAAAGGATGCCAGGCGAATATGTCCCAATTCTCGCGCAGGAACTCCCGTAGTGCGGTGTCTATAGCGGGGTTTAACTGTGCCCCGATGGATGCTGTTTTTGTAGGGTCCGTTGGGTGGACTTGGAATTTGACTATTTCATCCGCTGGTTTAAAAGAGGTGGATTTGGATCTTTTGTCGAGTATCACGTCTTCCCTGTCCACTGTGGAGCGGAGCGCAGTTAATTCCTTGGCCGCGAGGGCTTCGGATAATGCCTCGAGGGCCAGTGCGACTGTCTTGTTTTCGGCGCGGAGTGCTATGTCCGGATCACTAGCTAGAGTGATGATTCCATTGGGCCCGGGCATTCCGTAATGGGGTATGGCTTGGAATATCGTGAATGCCTCCCGCCCTAGAAGGGCGTGGTATCCGCTACTGAACGGGGCCACTTGGAATGTAATTTCTTCGGACCTATAATTCTCCGGCGTGCCGAATACCACATCTAGTGTGATTTTCCCAGCGCATCGTGCCTCCCGGCTAGGGATGATTCCTCTGAAGATCGTGCTGCTTTGCTCAATGCAGTTTCTGTCTATTTCCTTTTTTGAAGAGTCTCCTCATAAATAAGGTTTAATCCGCTGCCTCCGTCCATGAGCACTTTAGTAAGCCGAAAGCCGTCCACAATAGGACTAAGGACCAAGGTGGCTGGTGCTCGGGCTGTTCGGAATTTAGGTTCGTCACTGGCATTGAAGGTGATAGCCATGTCGCGCCATGGATTTATTGCTGCCACATGGCAGACATCGGCAAGGCTGCGGAGTGCTCGCTTACGCCTATTAATTGAGGCGAAGGTCTCGAAGACTGTCAATACTGTATTGTTGTTATCCACGGGGTGGTGCTCTGCGGTATTTTTAATGAGGAGATCCTCACCGCTCTTGGCCACCTGCCGGAGTACCCAACATGCTCTAAGGCTGTGTGTTGGTATGGTATCCGCTGTACTGTGAATTTTGCATGGCCCATTAAGCCATCCCTCCAATACGCTTCCACGCCCTGTAGTGGGCTTTTGCTTCTTTGTTATTGAGTCGGGCAACTTATGAGAGTGCACCCTTTTAGTTCGGACTGGGGGTTTTGTCAGAGCCGGATTATCCCAAAATTTTGTTTGGGTTTTCTAGGCGCTTTCCATCGCACAGTACTTCCGTACTATGGCCGCCAAGTCAGCGAAGTGTGCTATGTCACGGCGACTTATGGCGTTGAGGATTCCCTTGTCCGTGCAATTATTGCAAAAGAATGAAGTTGCGTCTTCCTCGCGACAGTCCTTGACCTTGTTCATTACAAGGAGGAATATGGCCCAATAGTGATGTACTGTCTCCTGGGGCTCTTGCCTAATGTGGGAAAGATCGTTTATATCTGGGTGGGTGGGTGGATTTAAGTCCGGACCTTGACCCGATCTGAGAGCCGGGGGCGGAGGAGTTTCCGATCTTAGAAGTTCGGGCTCCGGGATGTTGCCCAGTAGGTCTAGCCCGCTGCCTGATTCTAGGTTTAGGGTTTGGGCGATGTCCTCCCGTAGGCAGGTATTCGGCTCAGAGAGCTCGGGAATTCGGACATAGTTTGTTCTCAAGATAGAGGAAGAATCGCCGCATTGCTCCTCCACCACCGCTATCTGATGGGTGACCGGCGGAGAGTTAATCTCCCTTTGGTCGGGTTTAAGCCCAATCTGATCATAGTCCATAGCGACTTCCAAAGTGGCGATGCGATCGAAGAGCTCGTTCAAAGAAGAAAGTTATATTGGATCCAACTGCTCGGCGAGTCCCGAGCTGACGTGGAGGCTGTTTTCGATGACCCGAGAAGTCATCTTCGGCGGAGCGGCCGAACAGGCGGTCATGAGAAACCGCCTAGTCGGAGAGTTTGGCCTACAGCCAGGGCTCCCCCAGTAGTGATGTTGTCCTTGACAACGAGGCGAGCCATCCAGCCTTATGATGACGGCACAGTGGAACTCTCAATGAAAGCACCAATGTCGGTGTCAAAACCGGTGGATCTCGGGTAGGGGATCCCGAACTTTACGTCTAAGGCGGATGGTAACAGGAGGCGGGGGACACAATGTTTACCCAGGTTCAGGCCCTCTCGATGGAGGTAATACCCTACTTCCTGCTTGATTGATCTTGATGATATGAGTATTACAAGAGTTGATCTACCACGAGATCGTAGAGGCTAAACCCTAGAAGCTAGCCTATGGTATGATTGTTGTTGTCCTACGGACTAAACCCTCCGGTTTATATAGGCACCGGAGGGGGCTAGGGTTACACAGAGTCGGTTACAAGGGAGGAGATCTACATATCCGTATTGCAAAGCTTGCCTTCCACGCCAAGGAGAGTCCCATCCGGACACGGGACGAAGTCTTCAATCTTGTATCTTCATAGTCCAACAGTCCGACCAAAGGATATAGTCCGGCTGTCCGAGGACCCCCTAATACATGACTCCCTCAGCCTCAACCTGCTTTATCAGGACACAGTGCGGAAGATGGGCATTAACCCCTCGCGAATCAAACCAACAAAGACTACCTTTAAAGGAGCCATACCAGGTGTAGAGGCCCGTTGTACGGGCTCAATAACGCTGGAGGTAGTATTCAGTTCCCCGGATAACTTCCTAAGCGAAGAACTAAACTTTGATATCGTCCCATTTCGCAGCGGCTATCATGCCCTGCTTGGACGAACCGCATTCGCTAGATTTAACGCTGTGCCACATTACGCTTATCTCAAGCTCAAGATGCCCGGCCCACATGGCATCATTACAGTAAATGGAAACACGGAACGGTCCCTCCGTACAGAGGAGCACACCGCCGCCCTAGCAGTAGAAGTACAGAGCGGCCTTCTGAAGCAGCATTATAATCCGGCTGTCGAGCCCCTGGACATCATTAAGAGGGTCCAGAACACACTGCAACAGGACAGCTCGGCTCGTCACGAGCCGAATTAGCAACTTGGCCTCCGTCCCAACCCCGATGAGGCCATGGCATTAAATACCGCGTGTACATAAATTACGCACTCAAAACCCCATGGGTATTGACGGAGGCATAACTCATTCGCAATCCATAGTACGGCTTGACCAACCCTGGGATTCACATGCTTTTACTTTTCCTTTTTACGGGTTTCCTTCTCTTTTCGAGGTCTACACGGACAACCCGCCAGCAGAACACACCAAGGAGGCAGGGAGCTCTGGCTTACAAGGGAAGCCCCAGGTGGTCTCTACTAAACTATTGCCATAATTGCTTTTCATACTCGCATGTAGCTCGCCCTTGGTGGCGGCGTGTTAAATAGCCTTACTTGCTTATCGCATTAGTTGTACAAAGTACGCCTCGACGTACTAGTTACACTACAATGGTGAATACACGGTAGCGTCAGCTTATTACTTCATTTTCCCGTTTCCTCACCTCGGTATTAATTACTCATTGCACACATACACCATGGTATGTATTACTACGCCAGGGGCTTCATTACACCCCGCATCACGGCAATAAAAGTCCGAACACTTTTACAGTATAGTTCGGCACCCCGAACTTATAGCATTATATGCATCGGCTCCGAATCATGTCTTTGGTCAATAGTTGGGTTGCCCGGCTCCTGTGCTTACTACCTTACGTTTCGCTACATCGGCTAGGGTAGTAAAGGGAGAACTACTGCGATTGTGTCCCGGCTATTCCGGACGATTACCTCAATAGAGAAAGCCGAAAACTGACTATCATGATGCGGCGAGAGCCGGTCAACTGTTCGAGAGGTTCCAAATCGTTGGAGATTTTTCCCGCTTCTTGCAAAGAATCGGTTCTTCCGATTAGGCGTGAATAAACGCCCCTAATTCCGCCTTCCGAACACCAGGGGCTTCATCAACTTTCTTAATTGTCAAACTCCTATGGCTATGTGAGGGCGGTAAAGGCCGCATAATCTGATTGCCTTGTTCGTTGCGCTAAACACCTCCTTTAAGGACCAGAATGTGGAGTAAAGAGTGTTTAGATTTATCCCGAACACCCCCCGTACTATTCTACGTGGGGGCAGAAGCCGACGACTGGTCAACCCTCAGATTTAATAAACGGCCGCACAGGAGGTAAAATCTAAATCATAAGCATTATGCTACATAACATCCTTGTTCCATATTACAGGAGAAGGTAATATACATGTTCTCATGGGAATATAACATCCTTCAAACATTGCTCCGCCACAAGGCGGGACCCCTCCAGAACACCATCAAAATAGTATTCGGGTCGACGATGCTCCTTGCCTTCCGGCGGTCCCTCGGTCATCAGCTTCTTGGTGTCCAGCTTCGCCCAATGCGTCTTGACGCGGGCAAAGGCCATACGCGCACCTTCAATACAGACCGACCGCTTCACGGCTTCGAGCCGCGGACATGCACTCACAAGCCGCTGCACAAGTCCGAAGTAGCTGCTAGGTATAGGATCGGCAGGCCACAGCCGTACTATCAGGTCCTTCATGGCTAGCTCTGCCAACCTATGTAGCTCGACCAACTTCTTTAGCTGGTCGCTGAAGGGCACCGGATGTTCGGATCCCAGATGTTGGGACCAGAATAGCTTCTCCGTAGACATCCCTTCTTCGGCTCTATAATGCTCGGCAGCATCTGACACACTATGCGGCAGATCCGTAAACACCCCTGGAAAATCCAAATTCAGGATAAGTACAAGGAAACGTTTCTTCTACATACTTGCTACGCATGGTGACAGACTTACCCGCCATAATCTTCTTGGCCGCCTGAATTTCTTGGAGGGCGTTTTGGGCTTCGGCTCGTGCATCCTGCGCGCTCTAGCGGGCCTTTGCCAATTCGGACTCTTGCGCCTTATAATTACGCTCCAAGGACTCAAATCTCTCTATCGCACCCTGGAGCTCTTGCCACGCCTTGCCAACCCGGGCCTCGTGCTTCTCGTGCGAGGCGTGTTCCTTGGTCGCCTTGTCCTCAGCCTCGGCTAGCTCCTTTTTAAGGGCTGCCACCTCGGTCGTGGCCCCTAATAAAGTTTATGATACTTTAGTCCGGACGGACTATTCATTTTTTTCGAAATGTACCACAGGTTACTGCATACCTTGGTTATCCTCCAGCTGCTTCTTCACGAGGCTGGGCTCCTCCTCGGCCCGCTCCAGTTTCTACTTCAATCCGGAGACCTCCGCAGCATGAGCAGTGGTATCCTGAAGCGATACCTGCCTATTCACATAGACTACTAATGTTAGACTCCTGCGATATTTATTCTTGATCCTCTATTCGGCTTTTCTTCCCTAACACAAAACAGAGCATCAGGGGCTACTGTCTACACTGTGATATTTTTCCTACAATCACATTACTTACCTCAAAGCCCATGAGAAGGCTAGTGCAGGCTTCGGTCAGTCCGCTTTTGACGAACTGAACCTCCTCTATCACCGTGTCCATAAGGACACGATGTTCATCCACAATAGAGGTGCCTCGTCGCGCCTCCAGCAAATTATCCGGCGCCTCTGGTTGGACAGAGGTCACCGGTGGAACATGCACATTCCCTCCTTGCAGGGAATGCCGTTCGCTGGACCCTAGAGCCGTGTAGATCTCCGGAATGGTATCCGGCTGAGGTCCAAAGGGAACTCGGGCCCCGTCACCAGTCCCCATGGGGACTTTTTTCCCCCGCATGTCTGGAGGCTGAAAAGTCATCTTGGGGCATCACCCCGATGATCTCCGGAATCTCCCCCCGGCCTGGGAAAGTCTTTTTGGACACCACCTCGTCATCACCCTTGGGTGAGACAGAATGAGCAGGTGGCGGAGATATGCTAGCCATATCCTTCGAGTCCAGCGAATCCTCAGTCGAGGATTGCGGGGAGCCATCACGTGCTGGACTGCAGTAACAAGGCTTACAATATGTCAATACTACAAACCAGGAAGGCCATGTGATTGCGGATTCGGGTACTTACGAAGTGGCCCGAGGCTTGGTCCGGCGAGGTCGCTCCGGACTGCTATCAATATCCCACACGGAGTTATCCGCTAGGGAGCCTTTAACCCTCTTAGGCGATTTCGCCTCCGGATCCGGGGGGCCGCCCTCTTCTTCCTCCCCACCTCAGGTGGGTATCGTTTTCTTCTTCGTCCTCTTCGTCGTCGTCATCGGACGAAGAGGAAGTCTCGTCCTGGGACGACATGTCCGGAGCGCCTTTTTGGCAAGGGCCTTTCTTGACCCCTTTGGCCGCTTTCTTGGCCGTCTTCTCTGGCACGTCATACGGCGCCGGAAACAACGTCTTCGTCAGAAGTGGGAATTCTTCCTCCTCAGGAAGCGGAGCCGGACAGTTAATCTGCTCCGCCACCTCGATCCAGGCTTAGTAAAGTAGGTGGAGGAACTCAGTATCCATCCTCAAAATATGCCGGTGAAGGGTGTACCTCGAAAACATTAAAAGACTTACTGGATTGGCCTGGCGCTTTGAGCTAAGCCCGTAATTTTCAGTCATGGGGGGGGCGTCTCGCCATCCTTGAAGAGCGCTTTCCAGATGCCTTCGTGCATTGTGCCGAAGAGCCCTCACAGCGTCTGGTGCTCGGCGGGGTCGTACTCCCACAAATAGCAAGTCCGGCGTTGGCACGGAAGGATCCGGCGAATGAGCATAACCTGGATCACATTCACAATCTTGATCTTCTTGGTTACCATGTTCTGGACGCACGTCTGGAGCCCAGTTATCTCGTCTAAGGATCCCCAGGTCAGACCCTTCTCTTGCCAGGAAGTGAGCCGCATCAGAACTCTGGATCAGAATTCGGGGGCTGCTACCCAATTGGCGTCATGCGGCTCTGTGATGTAAAACCACCCCGACTGCCATCCCTTCACCGTCTCCGCGAAGGAGCCTTCGGGCCAGGTGACATTGGGCATTTTGCCCACCATAACGCCTCCACACTCTGCTTGTTGGCCGCTCACCACCTTCGGTTTCACGATGAAGGTCTTCAGCCATAGGCCGAAGTGAGGCGGGATGCGGAGAAAGGCTTCGCACACAATGATAAATGCTGAGATATTGAGTATAAAGTTGGGGGCCAGATCGTGGAAGTCCAACCCATAGTAAAACATCAATCCACAAACAAATGGATGGAGGAGGAATCCTAGCCTGCAGACGAAGTGTGTGAGAAACACAACCCTCTCATGGGGCTCGGGGGTAGGGACGATTTGCCCTTTTGCCGGGAGTCAGTGAGCAATCTCCTTGGCTAAATAGCCGGCCTCCCGGAGCTCCGTGATGTCCTTCTTCTTAACGGAGGAGGCCATCCACTTGCCGCCAGCTCCGAATCCGGACATGATTGGAGTACCTTCTCGAACGAGGAAAAGCTAAAGCTTGGGCGCTAGAGCTCGAGGACGGAAGGACTAAAGATGAAGAAGGGTGTGAGAAAAGGGAGAGTGTCCTTATCCCCTTGTAAAGGACGTGAATATCAAGTGCCTCCCCACTCATCCTAAAAACTCGCCTACTCCCAAGGGCTATATAAACGGCACGATTAAGTTACCCATGCCTGCATTGATGAGAATCCTGCAATAAGGGGACACGATCTCTGCTTCCACAAGACGTGCCAATAGCAACCGCATCTCGGAACATGGGATGGCAGATGAAAAACGGTTCGAAATTATGACGGGACAGACGTGATGTCATGTTGTAAAGAAGCTGTCAACAGATTAGATTCGTGCAAATATTATATTCTCTCTGTGGTTGTGTATGGTGTATAACAGGTCCGGATACAATCGTCACGTCCGAAGACTATCTTGGAGTTCGGAAAAAGGGGAACCCGCCTTGCAATGCCGAAGACAATCTGCACACCGAACTCCTCGTCATTGAAGCCAGGTTCAGGGGCTACTGAGGGAGTCCTGGACTAAGGGGTCATCGGGTGCCGGCCTGTTATTCATTGGGCCGGACTGATGGGCTGTGCAGATACGAAGATCGAAGACTATACCCGTGTCTGGATTGGACTTTCCTTGGCGTGGAAGGCAAGCTAGGCGACCAACTATGAAGATTCCTTCTTATGTAACCGACTCCATGTAACCCTAGATCTCTCCGGTGTCTATATAAACCGGAGAGCATAGTCCGGATAGAGGACATTCATGACCATAGTCACATAGGCTAGGCTCCTAGGGTTTAGCCATTACGATCTCGTGGTAGATCAACTCTTGTAACACTCATATTCATCAAGATCAATCAAGCAGGAAGTAGGGTATTACCTCCATAGAGAGGGCCCGAACCTGGGTAAACATCGTGTCCCCCGTCTCCTATTACCATCGATCCTAGATGCACATTTTGGGACCCCCTACCCGAGATCCGCCTGTTTTGACACCGACAACTATGCCCTTGCGTCCCACAATACCGTGCTGACGAAATACACTGGGTGCTCGATGAGAGCGGGTGCGCTGATGAGGCCTTTGCCTTCCGAAAGTTGGGGCGCCTCCTGAGATGATGGAGCCCCCAACGCCTGATCACTTGTCGGGGCCACTGCAGGCTCAAGGGCGTCGTCCTACTGAGCTTGGTCCTTCGCTGCCGCTGCTGCGGCCTTCGCAGTGCCCTCCATGTTTTGTATTGCTCCTGTTGGGGGCGCAGCTCGGCGTGATGTGCCCTTGACCTGGCGTTCTTCTCGAACCGCTACTAGAGCCGTGCTGGCGGAGTAGGGAGTGGCGGCAAGGTAAAGCACTAGGGGCTCGAGAGGGCGCAGCGCTACCATCACCGGAGGGCTGGTCACGTAACTCTTGAGGTCTTGAAACGCTCGGTCGGCCTCCAAGGTCCATTCAAATGGGCCCTTCTTCTTCATCAGCTTTATGAAGGGTAGGGCGCGCTCTCCCAGCTTGGAGATGAAGCGCCCCAATGCAGTCACACGACCGGAAAGCTTCTGCATTTCTTTGAGGATTTGTGGTGGACCATGTCTTCGATTGCCTTGACCTTCTCTGGGTTGGCCTCGATCCCCCTGTGGGACACGAGGAAGCCCAGCAGCTTGCCGGAAGGGACACCAAACATGCACTTCTCCGGGTTGAGCCGCAAGTCCACCTGGCATAGGCTCGCGAAGGTCTCTTCCAGGTATTGAATCAAAGTTCTCGCCTCCCGAGACTTCACCACAATGTTGTCGACATAGGCCTCCGCGTTTCTCCCGAGCTAACGTCCTAAGGTGATGTGCATCAGCCACTGGAAGATTTCTCCCACGTTGCGCAGTCCGAAAGGCATGCAAGTATAGCAGTACACCCCACACAGGGTCAGGAAGGCGGTCTTCTCCACATCTTCTACTGCCATCTTGATCTGGTGATAGCCTGAGAACGCATCCAGGAAGCACAGCAAATCGCACTCGGCGGTGGAGTCGACGATCTGGTTGATGCGTGGAAGCGGGAACGGATCTTGGGGGCAGGCCTTGTTGAGGTTGGTGAAGTCGACACACATGCGCTCCTTCCCGCCTTTCTTCGGCACAACAACGGGGTTCGCCAGCCACTCGGGGTACCGAACCTCGCGAATGGCACCCGCCGCCTCCAGCTTGCGGGTTTCTTGGATGATGAAGGCCTGCTTCTCCGTGGACTGTCGTCTCGCCCGCTGCTTCACAGGGCGTACATTGGGGCACACCTTTAAGTGATGCTCAATAACCCTTCTCGGGACCCCTACCGGCTGTTTGGGTTCCCATGCGAATATCTCCTTGTTCGCGCGCAAGAACTTCACCAATGCTTCCTCTTGATCATGGTCGAGGTCAGCACCTATGGTAAAGGTTGCTTCTGAGGACCCGTCTTCATCGACTGGCACCTGCTTGGTTTCAGCCTTGTCTTGGGTGAACAACTGCTTCTTCTAGGTCGGTGGGCTGCGCTGCCGCGGCGGTCTTAAGGCCAAGCTTGAGAGCCGCCAGAGCCTACTTGGTGTCCCCCACGACGGTGAGGACGCCTTTGCTCCCGGGCATCTTCATGAGGTTTTAAGCCGGATGGGTTGCTACCATAAACTGGGCCAGAGCTGGGTACCCGAGGATGGTGTTGTACGGGAGGCCGATGGGGGCGATGTCGAAGTTGACCAGCTCGGTGCGGTAGTTGTCGCACGTGCCGAAGGTTACAGGAAGGCGGATCTGCCCCAGGGAGTGGGTGGTGCCACCGCCAACCCCTGAGAAAGGCTTGCTGAGGCGGAGCCGCTCGAGTGGTACGTGAAGAAGGCTGAAGGCCTCCACGGAGAGCATGTTGAGGCCGCCGTCGCCATTGATGAGGGTCTTGGTGACGGCCACATTGCAGATGGTGGGTGTGCAGAGCATTGGGAGCACACCCGAGCCGACGGTGGTGACGAGGTGGTCCCCTGGGTCGAAGGTGAGGTCAGCCTCGGGCGCCGCCCAACACGGGGGAGCCCCCTGGCGCGTGGAAGCGGCGCCGATCTGGGGCAGGAATGGCTTGAGGTGATGGTCTGAGGGCGGCGCTTGCGAGCCGCCGAGGAGGGGCGCCACAACTAGGGGTGCCGGCGCCTCAAAGCGTGCGGTGAAGAGATCGTGCAACTCCTCCCAAGACGCCACGGAGGATCCTGGGAGGGTGAGCAGCCAGACACGCGGTGTGCCCGTAAGGGCCATGGGAAGCTAGTTGGCCATGACCCTGTCATCGCCCCCAGCTTTGAGGACGGCCTCCTCGTACGCCAGCAGGAAAACCACCGGATCCGCCGTGCCGTCGTAGCGTGGTGGCATCTCCGGCTTGAACTTGGGCGGCCACTGCACCTGTCGTAAGGCGGGGGCCAAGGCTCGGAGTCCCCTGGCCCCGCCGCTGGCATCGGTCGTCGGAGCAGGAAGCGCTGCGCTTGCCATGGGGGCGGAGCGGAATGGTGGCAAAGCGCAGATCGACGGAAGGAAAACTCCGGCGCACCCCTACCTGGTGCGCCAAATGTCGGATTTCGTGTTCTGGCAAAACCCTTGAGGTTCGAAAACTGGGGTGCGCATGAAGATCTCCCCCTACCTAATCACGCCCTCACCCTCACCGCGATCTCAAAGTCAAGCCCCACGAACTCGCAACACAAGGGACACAAGATTTATACTGGTTCGGGCCACCGTAGTGGTGTAATACCCTACTCCAGTGTGGTGGTGGTGGATTGCGTCTTGGGCTGAGGATGAATAGTACAGGGAAGAACAGCCTCCTGAGGAGAGGTGTTCTTGTGCTCGATGGACTTGTGTGGGTGAGGATTACTCTAGATGAGTTGCCTCCTACTATGGTGGCTAGTCCTACTTATGGAGGCCCTGGTCCTCTTCCCAAATATTGAGCGGGAAGGGATCCCACAACGGTCAATTTGAAAGGGGACAGCTAGTACAGGCTATCCTGACTAAAGGTGCTCTTCACCTGCTAAAGGCTCTAGTGGTGACTCCGTCTTGGGCTCCATAGTGACCTCCGCCCTGCCGTTCTGCTGGTCTTGGTCTCGTTGCACCAATATGGAAACCTTTGCCTGATGCCTCGGGACTCCTCACCTACGCTTGCCCCCTTTAGCACCAAAGAGGAAATGAGGATGCTGCGTTTGCTGGCGCCCGCCTGGCCTTGGTCGTCATGGCTTGCGTCACGGGAACCTCGCGAGGTTCACCTTGCCTTGATCTCTCCGCCCCTCGCGAGCCAACCTGGTGAGGCCGCTCTCGAGGGGGTCTTGTGTCGTCCGGCTCACGAGGCTTGGCCCCTCGCGAGGGTCTTGAGTGTTTGCTGGTGAAGTTGGGCCATACGGGGCCGCTGGGAGAGCCACGCCGTGGGCCGCAGGCAGGCAAGTCTGGGGACCCGCGTTCCCAGAACACCGACAGCCCACAAGCAGAAAAGGCCAGTAACGGGCCATAAGTAACCGAATGCTGGAAATAAGCCCAACAATAAATGGGCCATGAGAAGGCCGAAAGATAACATGGGTTAGAAATGGCCCAATGGAATAATGGGCCGTTAGTGGGTATGAAGCGATACACTGTTCATTGCGGGCCAGATTTACTATGGGCCGTTAATGGACCAAGAGTTACAAATGGCCTCGTATGGGCCGAAAGACATCATGGGCCATACATGGGCCGGAAGTTACAATGGGCTGGAATCATATTGGACGGCCCAGATGAAGCTACTGGGCTTAATTCCGATAGGCCTTAACGGGCCATGAGTTAGCGGGCCGTAAATGGGCTATATAGGAACAGGCTTTCTGTGGGCCGGCCCGTTACCTTTTGACCAACTCAAACGGACCGGCCTTTGGAATGGGCCTCTGTTGGGCTGTGCCACGTGTCGACGTATCATAGGCGCCTCCTGTCCAATGAATGGATGACATCTGTCCCAATGGTGATCCAGCACGTGTTTCCTCCGGCCAATGATAATTTTACACGTGGAAAATCCTCATTGGTCAGGGCTGTTAGCGGGTTATCGGATCCAAAACTGGACCCGATAGCTTAACAGCGTCCCGTTATGGTGGATGCCACGTGTCGGTCACCCTTGACAAAAGCACTTCCATGACGCGTGATTTATCGTCATGGAAGTGGACACTTCCGTGAGGATAATTTTGGTAATGTCATGGAACACTTCTACGATAGCACAGGTATGACTATCTTGATTCTGTCATAAATTTGTCATGGATGTACATGCATGACAGAAAACGTGACCAACTGTGACAAACACGTTTCATCACGGAAGTGTATTTTTTTTGTAGTGGCCGTTGTGGGATCCCTTCCCGCCTAAGTTTTGGGGGAAGAGGACCAAGGCCATTATAAATAGAGGCTAGCCACCACCGTAGAGGGGGGTCGAATCCTTTCCACCCTCGCCCTCATAGCCCTCGCGAGGCTGTTCATCCACTGTACTAGTTCATCCTCAGCCCCTCGTGAGGCCAATCCACCACAAAGCAAAAGTAGGGTTTTACACCGCAAGGTGGCCCGAACCTGGGTACACTGCCGTGTTCATCTTCTCCCTCACCCTCACTAATCCGGCTACGTTATGCTATGGGGCGACGAGCTCTAGACTTGAGAGGTTGAGATCTTCGTACACGCCCCTGAGTTCGAACCTTCTTGGGTGTGCGGAGCCCTGAATCCGACAAACGATGACATAATGTGGACAATATCTATTCATGTAGGAATAGACCCCATCTTGTTATCCTTAATAGCAATGATCAATACGTATCTTGCTGCCCCTTCTGTCAGTGGGAAAGAACACCGCACGACCGAACCCATCACAAAGCACCTCTTCCCATGGCAAGAAAAATCTATCTAGTTGGCCTAACTAAACCAAAGATTCGAAGAAGAAATATGAGGCTATAAATAATCATGCATATAAGAGATCAAAACTCAAATAACTTTCATGGGTAAAATAGATCTGATCATAAACTCAAAGTTCATCGGATCCCAACAAACACACCGCAAAAAAAGTTACATCAAATAGATCTCCAAGAGACCATTGTATTGAGAATCAAAAGAGAGAGAGGTAGCCATCTAGGTACTACCTACGGACCCGTAGGTCTACAATGAACTACTCACACATCATCGGAGAGGCACCAATGAGGATGATGAACCCCTCCGTGATGGTGTCTAGATTGGATCTCGTGGTTCTAGAACTTGCGTCAGCTGGAATTGTGTTTCGTCGACTCCCCTAGGATTTTTGTAATATTTGGGTATTTATAGGGCAAAGAGGCAGTGCGGGAGGCTACCGAGGTGGGCACAACCCACCAGGGCGCTCCTGGGCCCCCAGGCGTGCACAGGTGGGTTATGCCCCCTCGGGGCACCCCTCTGGTACTTCTTTGGCCCATCTTGTGTCTTCTGGTCCAGAAAAATTCTCCAAAAAGTTTCGCTGCATTTGGACTCCGTTTGGTATTGAATTTCTGCGATGTAAAAAACAAGCAAAAAACAGCAACTGACACTCAGCACTATGTCAATAGGTTAGTCCCTAAAAATTATATAAAGTTGCTATAAAATGGTTGTAAAACATCCAAGAATGATAATATAACAACATGGAACAATAAAAAATTATAGATACGTTGGAGACGTATCAACATGACTGTGTACTTGTATGTGTCGGATCTCGGGTTCTGGCAAAACCCTTAAGGTTCGAACTCTGGGGTGCGCACGAAGATCTCTCCCTCACAGATCACGCCCTCACACGCTTCGCGATCTCTAGGCTAGCTTGACGAACTCGCAACACAAGGGACACAAGATTTATACTGGTTCGGGCCACCATTGTGGTGTAATACCCTACTCCAGTGTGGTGGTGGATTGCCTCTTGGGTTGAGGAGGAACAGTACAAGGGGAAAAACAGCCTCCTGAGGAGATGTGTTCTTGTGCTTGGTGAACTTGAGGGTGTGTGAGGATTGCTCAAGATGGGGACCCTTCCTACTGTGGTGGCTAGTCCTATTTATAGAGGCCCCGGTCCTCTTCCCAAATATTGAGCGGGAAGGGATCCCACAACGGCCAATTTGAAAGGGGACAGCTAGTACAGCTTATCCTGACAAAAGTAGTCTTCGCCTGCCAAAGGCTCTGGTGGTGACGCCGCCTTGGGCTCCACGGTGACCTCCGTCTTGCTGTCCTGCTGGTCTTGGTCTCGTTGCACCGATAGGGAAACCTTTGCTTGACGCCTCGGTACTCCTCGCATGCGCTTGCCTCCTTAGCACCAAAGGGGAAACAAGGACACCGTGCGTGCTAGCGCCCGCCTAGCCTTGGTCGTCATGGCTCACATCACGAGAACCTCGCGAGGTTTGCCTTGCCTTGATCTCTCCGCCCCTTGCGAGCCAGCCTGGTGAGGCCGCTCCCGAGGAGGTCTTGTGTCGTCCGCCTCGCGAGGCTTGGCCCCTCGCGAGGGTCCTGAAAGCTTGTTGGTAAAGATGGGCCATACGGGCCCGCTAGCAGAGCCACGCCGTGGGCCACAGGTAGGCAAGTCTGGGGACCCCCGTTCCCAGAACGCCAACAGTAGCCCCCGGGCCCAAGCCGCGCTCGGACTTGGCTTCGAGGCGAAGCCAAAGGGCAAGTGCGGAGCGCCGCGGCCCCCCACAGCCTACGGCCTTGGTCGACGCGTGGCGGTTGATTGGACGTGGGCGTCTCTGCTTCCCCATGCTGCCTCGGCAACTGCCCGACTTGACAAGTCCCAGCGACATACAAGGAAAAACCATCATTACCTATGATCATGTGGGGCGTAGGTTGGCCTTCTCCTGCTATAAATGGGGAGGGGGAGCGGAGCCCCACATTGCCCATCTCTTCCCATTCCACTCACTTCCTCCCCCTTGCTCTATCGCTAGCAGCAACACCAATGGCGCCGTCGAAGAGGTTCTCTGCCGCGAAGAAGGGGAAGGCCCCTCGCGAAGGGCCCGGTCCTCTGATGCCCAAGCGTGGACGTGGCCGTCCCCGCAAGCACACCGCAACCCCCGCCGCGGCCCCCGTGGCCGCGGCAGTGCTGCTTCGCGCGGCAGGGGTCGCTCTGGTCGTGGCAGCCCTGTTGATGAAGGGAGACGCGCCGTGGTCGCACGGCCTCCCGGGCCGCGCTTCCACTCGGCGGAGGTGCTGACGGAGTTCGTCGTTTGGTCGGAGGACCCGGCCGGCAACTGGCTTCAGCTGTCGCGTTTCTTCATCGACAAGCTACCGACTGCAGGACCAGGCAGGCTCTGGCTGCAGGCGGACGGCTGCTGCAGCAGAGCTTCGTGGGTCGCGGTTGAGGTCTCTGTCGCGGGCAACATAGCCCTGGCCCGCGGCTGGCAGACGTTTGCCCGCGCGCGCGGCCTGGGCAGGCGGTGCACCCTTCATTTCAAGTACGACGACGATGCGACCCTCTACGTGTGGGTGTTTGGGGAAGGTGATCGCCGTGCCGGATGCTACCCCGAGGTCAACGACGGCGACGAGGTGCTCATCCTGGGCGATGGTCGTGACGAGGATGAGGGCGAACCCGCCCTTGGCGTCGACCGCGTCTCGTCCAGCTACGGTGGTTCTTCCCCCGGCGACAGCTCCAGCAGCAGTGGTTATGACCAGCCGCCGCGCCGCCGTGCCCGCTTCGAAGGTGGCAGCGGGTCGTCTCGTGGTCGTGCCCCTGTGAAGCGCGAGGAGGGGTCTGGCTGAGCTCGGGTCAGCGCCAAGAGCCCGCCTTCGCGGTCCACCATAGGGGCACACGCCCCTTTTATCTTGTTCTTCCTTTCCTTCCAGTATTAAGAAAGAAACCAGTATGGGGCCCTAGAGGGGCGTGCAACGAACTATGATTTCCCAGTTATTATGCTATGTGCATCGTCCCTGTGCTGTGTCGCAACATTGTTGTTTTATGTAAGGATAACTTAGCTTGATGGGCTTGGAGCAGTCTCCTCTCCTCTCCACGAGGTGCTCGCTTCCTGGTGCCTGTCGAGGCCCCCTTGGCCTGGTAGGCGCTTAGAAACTGCAGAAAAAACTCGTTAGGAGGCTTAATGTTCTCCCGAGCCTTGATCGCAGGTGCCGTTGGCCTTGACCCTGCGCTTTGTATCGTGGTACCCATGGGGCACAGATTAGAAGAGGTGCGCCAGCTTGTGGGCTCGAACGAGGGTGCCTCGCGAAAAGCAGAAAAAGGGGAAACGCTCACGAGGGCACCTGTCCAGCCCCGTCGCGAGGAATACGAGAGAGAGTACAGCAAACAGAAACCAAGGCAGAAGTTGGCGGAACCATCAAAGGGGCGAACCAGCAAAGAACTCCAGAAGCAAACTTCGATTAAAGAGGGGCGAACCAACTACAGAAAGCAAATGAAAAGCCGCGTCCGGCACCTAGTCTAGTCTTCATGTCTTCTCACCAGCGCGGAGCTAAGTGCTGCCACTTGGACGTGGGAGGGAGCCCCCGAGGCCCGAGGGCGGCACTCCTGAGACTGCGGGGCATGTACAGCCCCACTCATTATTATGTGAGAGTGTCATTAGCGGAGACCTTCACAGGCACTGGGCCTTCTTCACAGGCGCTGGGCCTTTCTTCATGGGTAGAACTTCCGGAGGTGTTGGATGTTCCAGGCGTTCTGGATGGGTACCCGTCCTGTGTCTCCAGGCGCGCGGCGCCAGGCCTAGAGACATGGACGACCTTGAACGGGCCCTCCCACATGGGTGAGAGCTTATGCAGCCCTTCCCTGGAGAGGACCCGCCTCAGGACGAGGTCACCCACCTCGAGCGTCCTGGGGCGGATGTTGCGGCAGTGGTACCGCCGCAGCGCCTGCTGATACCTTGCCGCCCGCAGTGCAGCTTCACGGCGGCGTTCCTCCCCTAGCACGAAGTCCATCCTCCGCGTGGCATCTTGCTGCGTTTCATCAAATGCCAGGACCCGTGCGGAGCGATGTTTGACCTCGTGAGGGAGGACCGCTTCTACTCCGTAGACGAGGAAGAACGGGGTCTCGCCCGTTGGCTTGGTGGCGGTGGTGCGGATGGACCACAACACGGACTGGAGCTCGTCGTACCAGCCCCTGCCGCAGGCCTCGAGCTTCTTCTTGAAGGTCCTGGTCTTGAGGCCCCTCAGGACCTCTGTGTTGGCGCGTTCGGCCTGACCATTGCTCCTGGGGTGCGCCACCGAAGCGTAGCAGATCTACGTTCCAAGGTTAGCACAATATGTCTTGAAGAGATTACTAGTGAACTGCAGCCATTATCAGTGATGATGCGGTTGGGGACCCCGAAACGGCTCACGAGGCCCTTGATGAACTTGACCGTGGAGCCAGTTGGGATGGTGCGGACAGCTTCTACCTCTGCCCACTTGGTAAATTTTTCGATGGCGACGTAGAGGTAGCGGTAGCCCCCGGGTGCTCGAGGGAACGGGCCCAAGATATCCAGCCCCCAGACCGTAAATGGCCATGTGAGCGGGATGGTCTGGAGGCCCTGAGCCGGCTCATGAACCTGCTTGGCGTGGAACTGGTAGGCCTCGCAGGACCTCACCAACTCAATCGCGTCGTTGAGTGCCGTGGGCCAGTAGAATCGGATGCGAAACACCTTGCCGACGAGGGTCCGCGACAACGAGTGGTGCCCGCAGTCCCCGCCGTGTATGTCGGCCAGCAGCTCTCTTCCTTGCTCCCTGGAGATGCAACGTAGGGAAATGTCATTTGGCCGCTTCCTGTATAACTCACTGTCCCGGATGCAGTATGCCGTGGCTTGTCGGGCCACACGCTCCATGTCCTCCTCATCTTCCGGCAGTGTTCCTTGCGTCAGGTATTCCTTGAATTCCTTGATCCAGCATCCCTCCTGAGGTTCGAGCGCCAAGAGCAAGCGCGCTCCCGAGGTCGGGCCGTAGGCCGGGGCTCCTATAACAGGCGGTTGAGGGAGTTCCTCATGAGGCAGCGCTGTTCGTGAGAGCGGTGGCATTACTGATGGCTTGAAGAGCCGCTCCTCAAAGACGCTAGGTTCTTGAGGTAGCCTCTTGGATGCTCTTCTGGCGATGTCGTCGGCTTCCTTGTTGGTGCTGCGGGGCACATGCTGTAACTCCAGACCCGAGAACTTCTTCTCCATCTTGCGCACCTTCGCGAGGTATGCCTCCATGTGCTCGTCCTTTGGCTCATAAACCTTGTTGGAGAAGTTGACGAGGAGCTGTGAGTCGCCCTTGATGGTGAGACGCCTCACCCCCAGGGCCACCGCAGCCCTGAGGCCAGCTATGAGGCCCTCGTACTCTGCTATGTTGTTGGAGACCTTCTCGCCCTGCTGTTAGCAGAGATGCACGGCGTAGTAGAGCTTGTCCTGGGTGGGTGAGATGAGCACCGCTCCAGCCCCCGCGCCCTGGCGTGAGAATGCATCATCGAAGTACTTTACCCAGCCATCCAGCGCTTCACTTCCTGGAGATAGGGATAAGTCCTCGCCTGCCTCGAGCTCTGGGGCGTCGGTCCATTCAGCCACGAAGTCTGCGAGCGCAGCCCCCTTGATGACCCTGGTTGTGCTGAACTCCAAGTCAAACGCTTGCAGCTCGATGTTCCATTCAGCGACTCGCCCAGCAGCATTGGGGCTCCTGAGCACTCTTTCTAGCAGGTAAGCCGAGACGACCTTGATGGGCTGACCCTGGAAGTAGTGGCGCAGCTTGCGCGAGGCAACCAGGAGCGCGATCAGGATCTTCTGAGGCTTGGGGTACCCTGCCCTCGCATCCCGCGGCACTGTGCTGATGAAGTACACCGGGTGCTCGACGAGGGCGGGGGAGCCGACGGAGCCCTCGGCTTTCGGGGTTTGAGGTGTCTCTTCGGGGTCTTCGGCTTCAGGGACTTGGTGGTCTGCCAAAGCAGTCGCTGCTTCCGGAGCTTCGCCTTAGCGCCGCGCCGCTCCGTCCGGCCTGGTGGTTCCACTTGACGTGCCCTTGACCTGGCGCTCTTCTCTGAGGGCCACCAGAGCTGCGCTGGCGGAGTGTGGTGTGGCAGACAGGTAGAGCACCAAGGGCTCCAGGGGTCGAGGCGCCACCATCACTGGCGGGCTGGTCAGGTATCTCTTGAGGTCTTGAAATGCTTGGTCGGCTTCCGGAGTCCACTCGAATGGGCCATTTTTCTTCATTAGCTTGAAGAATGGTAGGGCACGCTCTCCCAGCTTGGAGATAAAGCGGCCCAACGCCGTCACACGACCAGTAAGCTTCTGCATCTCCTTGAGGGTCTGCGGCGGGCTCATGTCTTCGATTTCCTTAACCTTTTCTAGGTTTGCCTCAATCCCCCTGTGGGATACGAGGAAACCCAGCAGCTTGCCGAGAGGGACACCAAACACACACTTCTCCGGGTTGAGGCGCAAGTTCACCTGGCATAGGCTTGCGAAAGTCTCCTCCAGGTCTTGGATCAAGGTTCTCGCCTCCCGAGACTTCACCACAACGTTGTCGATGTAGGCCTCCGCGTTTCTCCTGAGCTTCCGCCCTAAGGCGATGTGCATCAGCCGCTGAAAGGTCGCGCCCGTGTTGCGCAGTCCGAAAGGCATGCAAGTATAGCAGTACACCCCACACGGGGTCAGGAAGGCGGTCTTCTCCACATCTTCTACCGCCATCTTGATCTGGTGGTAGCCCGAGAACGCATCCAAGAAGCACAAAAAATTAGACTCGGCGGTGGAGTCGACGATCTGGTCGATGCGTGGAAGCGGGAACCGATCTTGGGGGCAGGCTTTATTGAGGTTGGTGAAGTCGACACACATGCGCTCCTTCCCGCCTTTCTTCGGCACAACAACGGGGTTTGCCAGCAACTCGGGGTACCGAACTTCGCAAATGGCACCCGCCACCTCCAGCTTGCGGGTTTCTTCGATGATGAAGGCCTGCTTCTCCGTGGACTATCGTCTCGCCCGCTGCTTCACAGGGCGTACGTTGGGGCACACCCTTAAGTGATGCTGAATCACCTCTCTCGGGACTCCCACCAGCTGCTTGGGTTCCCATGCGAATATCTCCTTGTTTGCGTGCAAGAACTTCACCAATGCTTCCTCTTGGTATGGGTCAAGGTCGGCACCTACGGTAAAGGTGGCTCCTAAGGCCTTGTCTTGGGTGAACAACTGCTTCTTCTTGGTTGGCGCGGCTCCCTTGGCCTCGGAGGCGCCCACGCCGGCGGGCAGCGCCGCCGCGGCGGTCTTGAAAGCAAGCTTGAGCGCCAGCAGAGCCTCCTTGTTGTCCCCCTTGACGGTGAGGACACCCTTGCTCCCCGGCATCTTCATGAGGTTGTAAGCCGGATGGGTTGCTGCCATGAACTGGGCCAGAGCTGGGTACCCGAGGATGGCGTTGTACGGGAGGCCGATGCGGGCGATGTCGAAGTCGACCAGCTCGGTGCGGTAGTTGTCGCACGTGCCGAGGGTGACAGGAAGGCGGATCTGTCCCAGGGAGTGGGCGGTGCCGCCGCCAACTCCTGAGAAAGACTTGCTGAGGCGGAGCCGATCGAGCGGTACGTGAAGAAAGCTGAAGGCCTCCACGTAAAGCACGTTGAGGCCGGCGCCGCCGTCGATGAGGGTGTTGGTGATGGCCACATTGCAGATGGTGGGCGTGCAAAGCATTGGGAGCATACCCGAGCCGGCGGTGGTGACGGGGTAGTCCGCTGAGTCAAAGGTAAGGTCGGCCTCAGGCGCGACCCATCCCGGGGGAACCCCTGTCCGCTTGGAGGCCGCACCGACCTGGCGAAGGAACGACATGATGTGATGATCCGAGGGTGGCACCTGCGAGCCACCGAGGAGGGCCGCGACTGCGTGGGGTACCGGTGCCGCGATGCGTGTGACAAAGAGACCGCGCAGCTCCTCCCAAGATGCCACCGTGGATCCGGGGAGGTTGAGCAGCCAGGCGCGCGGTACACCTGCGAGGGCCACAGGCAACCAGTTGGCCATGAACTTGTCATCGCCCCCGGCCTTAAGGACGACCTCCTCGTACGCCAACAAGAAAGCCGACGGGTCCGCCGCGCCGTCGTAGCGCGGCGGCATCTCCGGCTTGAACTTGGGCGGCCACCGCACCTGCCGCAGGGCGGGGGCCAAGGCTCGGAGCCCCCTGGCCCCGCCGTCGGTATCAGTCGTCGGAGCCGGGAGCGAGACGCCTGCCATGGTGGCGAAGCGCGGTGGTGGCGGAGCGCGGATCGATGGAAGTAAAGCTATGGCGCACCCCTACCTGGCGCGCCAAATGTCGGATCTCGGGTTCTGGCAAAACCCTTAAGGTTCGAACTCTGGGGTGCGCGCGAAGATCTCTCCCTCACAGATCACGCCCTCACACGCTTCGCGATATCTAGGCTAGCTCGACGAACTCGCAACACAAGGGACACAAGATTTATACTGGTTCAGGCCACCATTGTGGTGTAATACCCTACTCCCGTGTGGTGGTGGTGGATTGCCTCTTGGGCTGAGGATGAACAGTACAAGGGGAAGAACAACCTCCTGAGGAGAGGTGTTCTTGTGCTTGGTGAACTTGAGGGTGTGTGAGGATTGCTCAAGATGGGCCCCCTTCCTACTGTGGTAGCTAGTCCTATTTATAGAGGCCCCGGTCCTCTTCCCAAATATTGAGCGGGAAGGGATCCCACAACGGCCAATTTGAAAGGGGACAGCTAGTAGAACTTATCCTGACAAAAGTAGTCTTCGCCTGCCAAAGGCTCTGGTGGTGACGCCGCCTTGGGCTCCACGGTGACCTCCGTCTTGCCATCCTGCCGGTCTTGGTCTCGTTGCACCGATAGGGAAACCTTTGCTTGACACCTCGGTACTCCTCGCCTGCGCTTGCCCCCTTAGCACCAAAGAGGAAACAAGGACACTGTACGTGCTGGCGCCCGCCCGGCGCCCACCTGACCTTGGTCGTCATGGCTCATGTCACGAGAACCTCGCGAGGTTTGCCTTGCCTTGATCTCTCCGCCCCTCGCGAGCCAGCCTGGTGAGGCCGCTCCCAAGGAGGTCTTGTGTCGTCCGCCTCGCGAGGCTTGGCCCCTCGCGAGGGTCCTGAAAACTTGTTGGTGAAGATGGGCCATACGGGGCCGCTAGCAGAGCCATGCCGTGGGCCGCAGGCAGGCAAGTCTGGGGACCCCCGTTCCCAGAACGCCGACAATATGTACCATAGCAAATAATGAATGTGGTCTTGGGAATATCCTTTTCACGCACCCGGAATTGGTGGTAACCCAACCTCAAGTCGAGTTTACAGAATACTGAGGATCCAGCAAGTTGATCATACAGATCATTGATCCGGGGAGGCGGATATTTGTTCTGAATAGTTACTTGGTTGATAGGATGGTTATCTTGGACCAAACGATTCATTCTATCCTTCTTCTTGACAAAGAGAGAAGGTGCTCCCCAAGCAGAGGAACTAGGACGAATGAATCCACTGTGAAGAGATTTGTCGATTTCCTCCTTAAGCTCAAGGAGTTCATGAGGCGGCATCTTGCAGGGTTGTTTGGCGATAGGAGTGGTGCCCGGTTTCAAGTTGATGATGAACTCGACAGCTTGAATAGGAGGTATCCATGGAAGTTCTTCAGGAAAGACATTTTGGAATTAGTGAACGACTATAATGTTTCAATGCCCGCAAGTGGTGATGCGTTCAACACATTCAAGGTATAAAGCCGTGCCTCAGCATTTTGAGCCAGACAAGCGTGGTAGCTTACTATCTCATCTGAAGGGTGTAGGAGGTGGACGGTTTTAGTGGCACAAACGATAGAAGCAGTACGTTCTTTCAACCAATCCATTCCCAGAATGAGGTCAATATTGGAAGACTTTAGTATGATGGGAGAGGCAGGGAATACTAGTCCTTATTTTCAATGGGGACGTTGTTGCAAACCATGGAGGTTTGACATTGGACCGCAGGGGTGTGTACTAATAGTGAAGTGTTCATGTCCTCACATTTAATGTTGTGCCTGTATGCAAAATGTTCTAATATGAAAGAATGCGATGCTCCTGAATCAAATAAAACAAATGCTGGTACTGAATTAACAAGAAGAGTACCCATCACAGTAGCAGGCTGGTTTTGAGCTTCATTCAGATCAACATGGTTAGCCTGAGCATGATCATAAGGCCTGACATTGTTGTTGCGGGGCTGATTATTTCCCCGGCCTGCTACAGGAAGTGCCAGTTGGTTCTGGTTCTGGTAGCACTCCCTGGCTTGGTGATCTGGATGGCCATAGTTGAAGCACATCCCATCATTGGGGTTGGAAGCAGGAGCTCGAGGTGGTGCAGCTGGAAGTCTTGGCTGCCTAGGTGGTGGAAGAGGCAGACAAGGTGCAGCATAGGACTGTCTTGGAGCTGGTGTAGTTGGACGGTACATGTAGTTGGGAATCCATATCCGGTGCTTCTGCGATGGTGGGCCCGAAGATGGGCAGTGTCATGGTTGCGCCTAACGGATCCCTGGTGTTCCTGCAGACCAGTTTTGACCTGGATTGCCTTGTTCACCAAGGTGGCAAAATCAGCAAAGTCATGCACAAGGAGCGCAAGCTTGATATCAGCTTGAAGTCCATCACGGAACTTTTCCTACCTACGTGCATCAGTGGCAATGTCTTCTTCAACATAGCAGGACAAGTCCAGGAACTCCCCCTGATAAGCATCTACGGTCTTGTTGCCCTGGGTGAGGTTGCGGAACTCGCGCTTCTTCCGGTCCATGATTCCCTGAGGAATGAAGCGGGCACGGAAAGCAGCTTGGAAATCCAGTCAAGTAATGATAGTTCTACCGGTTGAGTGCGCCTGTGGCTGTCCCACCATTTAGCAGCGGGACCCTTGAGGAAAAAGGATGTGACGGTGACATAGCTGGTAGGGAAAAAAATCAGCAAACTCCATCTCATATGTGACATCGCGGAGCCAGTCATCGGTATCAAGTGGTTGAGTTTGAGGTGCGTAGATGGTAGGGTTGAGGCACATGAAGTCTTGTAGAGTTACTGGGGTTGGCTGCTGATTCATGTTGGGGCGCGGAAATTGAGCCATGACTCCTTCCATGAACTGGCGATTCAGCTAAAATTGTTGTATCATTCCGACCATGTATTCGGGCGGTGGTGGAGCGTGGGCACTGAGGGAGTCCTAGAATGGGGGCGGGGTCCTCGGGAGGTCAGCCTATCTCTCATGGGCCAAACTGTTGGGCTGCACCGTATCCGGACTGAAGACGTTTTATGCCTTGGAGTGGACCTCAAGTCAAGGATGAAGATCTTGTGTTTCTTTCGTGTAACCGACTATCTATAAACCCTAGCACCCCTGGTGTCTATATAAACCAAGAGGCTTGGTCGGTAGGCGGGGGAGGAACAATCACCACCCTACTAGTTAGGGTTTAGTTCGTCTGATCTCGTGGTAGATCAGCTCTGTACCTCCCTTATACACAAGCAATATAATCAAGCAGGACGCAGGGTTTTTCCTCTTAGATGTTGGAAATATGCCCTAGAGGCAATAATAAATTGGTTATTATCATATTTCCATGTTCATGATAATCGTTTATTATCCATGCTAGAATTGTATTGATCAGAAACTCAAATACATGTGTGGATACATAGACAACAACATGTCCCTTTTAAGCCTCTACCGGACTAGCTCGTTGATCAAAGATGGCTATGGTTTCCTAGCCATGGACATGAGTTGTCATTTGATAATGGGATCACATCATTAGGAGAATGATGTGATGGACAAGGCCCAAACCATAAGCATAGCATATGACCGTGTCAAGTTTATTGCTATTGTTTTTCTGCATGTCAAGTATATGTTCCTATGACCATGAGATCATGCAACTCACTGACACCGGAGGAGTACCTTGTGTGTACCAAATGTTGCAACATAACAGAGTGACTATAAAGGTGCTCTACAGGTATCTCCGAGGGTGTCTGTTGAGTTGGCATGGATCAAGACTGGGATTTGTCACTCCGTCTGACGGAGAGGTATCTCAGGGCCCACTCGATAATACAGTATCACAATGAGCTTGCAAGCAATGTGACTAATGAGTTAGCCACGAGATCTTGTATTACGAAATGAGTAAAAAGACTTGCCGGTAACAAGATTGAACTTGGTATGGAGATACCGACGATCGAATCTCGGGAAGTAACATACCGATAGACAAATGGAACTGCATACGTGATTAGCTGAATCCTTGACATCGAGGTTCGACCGATAAGATCTTCGTATAATATGTAGGAACCAATGTGGGCATCCAGGTCCTGCTATTGGTTATTGATCGTAGAGGTGTCTCGGTCATGTCTGCATAATTCTCGAACCCGCGGGGTCTACACACTTAATGTTTGGTGATGATATAAGTATAGTTGAGTCATTATGGTGGTTACCAAAGGTTGTTCGGAGTCCCAGATGAGATCCCGGACGCGACGTGGAACTCCGGAATGGCTCGGAGGTGAAGATTGATATATTGGACGAAGGGTATTGGAGTCCGGAATTGTTTCGAGGGTACTGGGTGATACGTCACCGAAAGGGGTTTCGGGGGGCCCCGACGAGTGTTGGGGGGGCCCATGGGCCAAGGGGAGGGGGCAAACCAGCCCACTAAGGGGCTGAGCGCCCCCCTCACCCCATCTCACGTAACCAGGATGGTTGGGGGTGCCCCCTTAGGGCTTCCCACCTCCCGGCTTGGGGGGCAAGTCACCCTATGGGAGATCCCATCTGCCCTGGCTGCTGCCCCCCTAGGGGAAACCCTGGGGGGCGCCACCCCCTCCTCCCTTCCACTATATATAGAGAGGTAGAGAGAGGGCAGCCGCACCCCTTGAGCACATCTCCATGCCACGGCACTCCTCTCCTCTCCCTTGCATCCCTCTTCCTCTCCGTAGTGCTTAGCGAAGCTCTGCTGAGATTCCGCCACCACCACCGCCACCACGCCGTCGTGCTGCCGGAGGACTCGAGCTACTACTTCACCATCGCTCGCTGGATCGAGGAGGTGAAGGCGTCATCAACCCGTACGTGTGTTGAATGCAGAGGTGCCGTCCATTCGGCACTTGGATCAGAGTTCGCGGGACGGATCATGATTGGATCGGGAAGACGTTCGACTACATCAACTGCGTTTCTTAACGCTTCCGCTTAGCGATCTACAAGGGTATGTAGATCCAATCTCTCCTCTCATAGATGGTCATCTAGATTGGATCTTGGTGAGCATAGGAAATTTTTTGTTTCCCATGCAACGTTCCCCAACAGTGGCATCATGAGCTAGGTCTATGCGTAGATGACATCACGAGTAGAACACAAAGAAGTTTGTGGGCGTCGATATTCAGATTGCTTCCTTCCTTGGTCTTTTCTTGATTCGGCAGTATTGTGGGATGAAGCGGCCGGACCAACTTTACATGTCCACGTACATGAGACCGGTTCCATCGACAGACATGTGACTTTGTTGCATAAAGATGGCTGGCGGGTGTCTGTCTCTCCCACCTTAGTAGAATCCGATTCGACGAAGGCGGTCCTTGTAGAAGGTTAAATAGCAACTTGCATATCACCGTTGTGGCTTTGCGTAGGTAAGAATCGTTCTTGCTAGATACCCATAACAGCCACGTAAAACATGCAACAACAATTAGAGGACATCTAACTTGTTTTTGCAGGGTATGTTGTGATATGATATGGCCAAAGACATGATGAGATATATTTGATGTATCAGATGATCATGTTTGTAATAGTTTATGGTGTCATGCCGGTGATGATAGAGATCATGCCGATGCTTTGGAGATGGAGGTTAAAAGCACGAGTTGATGGCCATATCATGTCACTTATGATTTGCATGTGATGTTAATCCTTTTATGCATCTTATTTTGCTTAGGACGACGGTAGCATTACATAGCTCAACTAGTAATATTCAGAAATATTCTTTGGCTCCCCTTATGTCGAATTAGTAAATTTGGGTGAAATACTACCCTCGAAGACTATCGCAATCCCCTATACTTGTGGGTTATCAATGGCGTGGAAGGGCAGCCTGGCCCTATAAATAGAAGAGAGCTTTGCACGAGCAAGGGACTTCTCTTGGAACCATTGTGAACACACACTCATATAAGCAAAGAGCCTGAATAGGGTGTTACACCTTCATGGTGGCCTGAACCTGGGTAAACTTTGGTGTTTTGCTTCCCTTCCCTTCAGCTTCGGTGACAATGACCTTGGCGAGAAGACACGTTCAGTCCCTGGCCGAATTCACAAAGGGTTGTCACATACAACCCAATATCTAGTTCCTAGACACCGACAGAGAGGGGCATGAAGATAGGGGAATTCTAAAGAGAGCATGATCACCTCCAGAAGGTGTGGGCCAGGGTCATTAAAAGGGAGATTGTCAGGAAGGGTGAGATGTTGCACTAGGTACAGAGCCCAATGATGAACGAAACACCCGACTTCAACATCGAGCAAAAAAATGGCATGGATGACTTATTATCATTGATTGTTGACATCCCAAATAGCTAGATAGACTCCTTCAAAACAACTTTTCAAATTGCTAATTGTGTAATGAGACATGTTTGCTGCCCTACACATCATATTATGCCTGTTTCACTAATACTTTTAATTATTATGTCATCATCCTATTGTGGTGTATGCATGTGTATGAATGTTAGAATGTTAAGACACATATGTGATGCAATGGGATGATCAGGTGCAAAATGCAAAAATGGCCTGATTAAAACACTACAATATTAATGAGAAATGTTGTGATGATAGTGTCTCTTCTTACGACCTAGATTGCTATCAGTGTCAGGAGTAAATAAGGGTCGAACATTACAGCCCCACATGATTTTGGTGGGTGAAAATGATGGTCACCATTGCTATCTCTAAGATCTATGGTGGGTAATAAGTCCTGCCCACAACTAAACATGTGCTACCAGAAGGCAACCTGCCTACCCCTTTTGACCTATTAGCAATGGTGGGAGGTTAGTGGCAGCCGCCCTCCACAATAAAGCCACCATCGCTGGCCTGTACTATAGTAGTGCATTCTCACATTGCTCCAAGACAAGCCCAATTAACTTTGAGGTTCCTTTTGGATGGGATCCGGGAAAAGAAGATGCACCTTGTTGATATCAGTACTCACTACAAAAAAATACACTTCCGTGATGATATGTGTTTATCACAGTAGGCATGTTTTCTGTCATGCATATACATCCATGATGATTTTATGACAGAATCAAGATAGTCATACCTGTGCTGTCGTAGAAGTGTTCCATGACAATACCAAAATTATCATCACGGAAGTGTCCACTTACATGACGATAAATGGCGCGTCATGAAAGTGTTTTCATCAAGGGTTACCGACACGTCGCATCCACCGTAATGGGTTGCCGTTAAGCTATCGGGGTTCGGTTTGGATCCGATAACCCGTTACCAGCCTCGACCAATGGGGATTTTCCACGTGTAAAATTCTCATTCGCCGGAGGATCCACGTGTCGGCTCAGCGTTGGGACAGATGTCATCCACTCATTGTATGGGAGGCGCCTATGATACGTGGCACGTGGCAAGGCCCAACGGTGGCCCATTTAGGTGAAAGAGGCCGGCCCAGTCAAAATTACCAGGCCGACCCATATAGGGCCTACTTGTGTTTGGTCCATTTAAGCCCATGGCCCATACGAGATGTGCCAATTCGGCCCGTTAGTGACCCGTTAACTATTTGACACCATTGCAGGCCATCATCAGTTCGAGCCCGTTAACAGCCCGCTATATATTTGGGCTCAATATCGGCCTGATGTGGTTTCGGCCTGTTAACGGCCCATTGAAGGGTTGGGCCAATTTTCAGGATGTACGTCTTTCGGCCTTTTAGCGACCCATTTAAGTGTTGGGCGAATTTCCAGCCTGGTGTGTCTTTCTGCCTGTTAACGGCTCATAAATGAGTTGGGCCATTTGCAATGGGACCTGAGTTTTAGCCACTTAACGGCCCATGCTCTTCATGGTCCAATACCAGCCCAGTTTCTCTTTAGGCCTGTAAAAGGCCCACAACACAGTTGGGCCATATATAGTACGACCTGACTTTCGGCCTCTTAGCGGCCCATACTCTTCATGGTCTAGTACGAGCCCACTGTCTCTTTCGGCCTGCTAAAGGCCCACAGTACAGTTGTGCCATATATAGCCCGACTTTAGTATCGGCCTGTTAACGGCCCGTGAAATCGAATGGGCCCACTTCTTGCCCGCTTCGATGTCGGCCTGTTAATGACCCGGTAGGTAACATGGCCGAGCATTGACTGTTGGCTCGTTTCAATTATAGCGGCCTAATAGAGCTTTCGGCCTGGTTACGACCCATTAACTTAATGGGCCCGCTAAAGTTCAAACATGTCTGTAGGCCCAATTAGATAACGTCGATTCTAGCCCAGCTATAATTTGAGCCCATTACGACGAGAAATTATGGACAGGACCAAAACCAATCAATCAAAGGCCTATGAGAATTTTGGCCCCTGCGAGCCCATTAGGGAAGCCCATTAAGGGCAGTGGGCCGCTTCCTTCATATAGGGTCCATGATTGTTCGTCCTAACTAATAATTTCACTGCTTTTTTGGCTTCCCAGCGACCAGGTAGCTGGAATGCGAGGCGCACTAAGCAAACGTACGACATACAAGAAAAAACTTTGCACATCCAGCATATATTACAGGAAATTGCATCCACTAGGCAATCAAAGATTGATGCCAGTGCAAATAAATGAACACAACTTAACGATCTACAACCTCACAATCGGCAACCTCAGTGCGGATGACGCCCATAAGCATGTGAGCAAGTTCTTCCTTCTTTGCTACACTTCCTCTGAAAACATTTATCAGTTGTTCTTGCGCAAGAATGTGCACCTCTGATTCCTCCATGATTTCCATCATTGCTTCAACCAGTAATTGGTTCACAAACATACATTTTTTCCGTTGGATTCGAGATAGAGGAAACTCAACAGATTTAGATGGCGATTTTGGCAGGCTTGTATTATTGATAGTGGAGAGTGTCTCGACCACTGCATCATAACATAAATTAGGAGGGGAACCGAATATATTAATCAAGAGTTATTGCCATATTACCTGGCCTAGATTTATTGGAAAGAAACAATGGGGTTGCCTTGCTGTTTTCAGAGTTTGTCTTCTTATGTTCAGCAGCCTGCACCAAATTAACATACTAGCATTGCTATCATTGGCTAGGTCAGATAAATTGGAAAGCAACATTGACACAACAAGATTTTGGGCAACCAGACCACACCAGCCTACACCAGATTAACACAATATGGCATAGCTATCATGAGCGGGGTAAGGTAATAGGAAAGCAACATTGACACAATGAATGATTGAGCAACCAAAACAACACTACAATTTAGTAATGTGCATGATATGAGATAGTACACTCATGCAACTCAGCATGCAAAACTACCAGGCAGTTTTCCTTACAAAAATCAACATTGTCGCCTTTAATTATACATTTTGCTACAAGTAAATTTAGATCAGATAAAGGTTGGATTCACGCCGATTAACAAAATACATGCGGAATTCCCGCAAGATACTTTCCTCGAACACGATCCTAGTTTAGAAAGTCTTTTATCCTTTAAGATTATTTTCTAAAAGAGAGATGGGTAAGAAACATGTAGAAAATATGATCTGAATGCTATAAAATTTCATGATGTGAGGAGTGCACACACTTTTTAGAATGGAGTTGACATATTTTTGCTGGACTGGAGCGGACTAGTTCTTTGGCCACTTGAATCTGCTTATTATCAGTAGGAGTTGAGTTTCTCTATGCTGGAGAAGTATCTATGAACATTGGGGTTGGTTTACTATCTCCTGGCATTTCGATCTTTTGCAAAGACCTTGTTTGTAACCCTTCAGATTCTAACATAGCCGTCTTCCCCTTGCATGCCTTATATAGAAGAATGGTGCTTCAGTTACAAAACATGCTACGGCAGAGAGATGGAATAGGTACTAAAGAATAGAAAGGCATGACATATTGACATGTATTCCCTTCATCCGGAAATAAATGGATGTGTCTAGGCGTATTTCAGTTCTAGATACATCCATTTTTATCCATTTTTACGACATTGTCGGCGTTCTGGGAACGGGGGTCCCCAGACTTGCCTGCCTGCGGCCCACAGCGTGGCTCCAGCAGCAGCCCCGTACAACCCATCTTCACCAGCAAACACTCAAGACCCTCGCCAGGGGCCAAGCCTCGCGAGGTGGACGACGCAAGACATCCTTGGGGGCGGCCTCATCAGGTTGGCTCGCGAGGGGCGGAGAGATCAAGGCAAGGGGCACCTCGCGAGGTCCCTGTGACGTAAGCCATGACGACCGGAGCCAGGCGAGCACCAGGCGGGCGCCAACGCGCGCAGTGTCCTCATTTCCTCTTTGGTGCTAAAGAGGCAAGTGCAGGCGAGGAGTCCCGAGGCATCAGGAAAAGGTTTCCATATCAGTGAAACAAGACCAAGACCAGCAGGACGGCAGGACGGAGGTTACCGTGGAGCCCAAGACGGCGTCATCACCAGAGCCTTTGGCAGGCGAAGACCACCTTTAGCCAGGATAACTTGTACTAGTTGTCTCCCTTCAAACTTGGTCGTTGTGGGATCCCTTCCCGCTCAATATTTGCGAAGAGGACCAAGGCCTCTATAAATAGGACTAGCCACCACCAAAGAGAGGGACAGATCTAGACTGGCTGGAGAGACACCACACCAGCTCACCGAGCACAAGAGCAACTCTCCTCAAGAGGCTGTTCTTCCCTTGTAACTGTTCATCCTCAGCCCAAGAGGCAATCCACCACACCACACTGGAGTAGGGTATTACACCACATCGGTGGCCCGAACCAGTATAAATCTTGTGTCCCTTTGCTCTCCGGGTTCGCCGAGCTAGGCCGTGAGATCGTGGAGCGTGTGAGCTAGGGGGAGGAGAGATCTTCATGCACACCCCAGTGTTCGAACCTTAAGGGTTTTGCCGGAACCCATGATCCAACATTTGGCGCGCCAGGTAGGGGTGCGCTGAAGCTTTCCTTTCGTCGATTCGCGTTCCATCGCTCCACCGCATCCATGGCGGACGCACGTCGAGCCCGCGCAGAGCGCCGGGCCGCCCTCGCCGCCCGTGTCGCTCAGACAGCCCCTGTCGGTGGGCCTCCCCGTCGTTCTCCGTCACCCGCCGCCAACGCCGCCACCGGCCCGGCTGGAAACGAGCAGCATGCATCCTCACTGCACCCCTCGGTGCGGTGGGATGGCTGCACCGCCACTCCGTCGCTGACCCCAGCCGGCTCGTCGTCTCACGCTCGTCGCGCGCCCACGGACGCGTAGGCCGCCCTGCTCATGGTACGCGAGCTCCTGTGCTACCGCTCGGTCGACGACCTCTACGAGGACTGGTTGGACCGCATCGCCGAGCTCGTCAGCGCCGCTGGGGGCTCTCCTGCACCATCCCTCTTGCTGCCTCGCCCTCCGCCAGCCGCGGGCAACGTGGCCCACGGAGCACCTCCGCCACCTCTGCACCAAGACGGCGCCCTGGCGCCAAGACGTGTGGCCCCCCGACACGACCCGTCGCGCCGGGCACCCGCGTGAGAAGAAGGAAGCTGCCAAGAAGTTCCCTGACCGCAAGAAAACGCTCCACCGCTCCTAGCACCACCACGTCAGGATCGCTTGCCGCGGCAGGGCCACGCGCTGCTTGCCGTGGCGGTGCGAGGACACCAGGATCAAGCTCCGCCCCCATGACGGCCCCAGGTGGCGACAGCAGGCTGCTGCGCCTTCACTCCGGAGCTGCGTAGCATCGTTTGGCCGGGAAAGTTCAAGCCGGACCTGCCTCCTCGTTACGACGGCACCCCCGACCCTGTGGAGTTCTTGCAGCTCTAAGAGCTGAGCATCGAGGCGGCCAACGACGACGAAAAGGTCATGGCGAACTGGTTCCCCATGGCTCTCAAGGACGGCGCCCGCTCGTGGCTCCTGAACCTGCCCGCGGGATCAATCTCCTCCTGGGGTGAGATGCGCGACCGCTTTGTCGCCAACTTCCAGGGCACTCGCGACCGCCCTCCGGCCGCGGGTGACCTGCGCCGCATCAAGCAGCAGCCCGGAGAGACCCTGCAGAAGTACATCCAGCGCTTCAACAGCGTTCGTCTCAAGATCCCCAAGGTGACGGATGAGGCCATCATCTCCGCGTTTTCTGATGGCGTCCGTGACGTCAAGATGAAGGAGGAGCTCGCCATCCACGACGAGTTATGCACAGCACTGGAGCTGTTCAACATGGCGACCAAGTGCGCGAGAGCTGAGGAGGGGCGCGTTTCCCTCCTCGAGCTCCTAGCTACCGACCCGGAGGAGAAGAAAGCCAAGGCCAAGGACGTGAAGCGCAAGGGAGTGGCCGTGCTCGCGGCGGAGCCAGATACGAAGTGCGGCTGGAACCATCCCGAGTCGTGCAAGAGCAGCCGACCATTCTGCACCTTCCACAATGTACACAGCCACAACACCAACGACTATCAAGAGCTCAATGCCATTCGAGATGGACGCTTCGGTTGACGCCCCGAGCGCAACGACCGGGGCTATGGACGAGGAGGAGGACAAGGTGGAGGACGCTGGGACGACCGCGGCCCCCGCCAGGAGTGGCGCGTCCGGCCTCGCGATGACCGCTGGCAGGACCAGCCTCATGAGGGCGCCTGGAGGGATCAGCCTCGCAAGGATCGCCCGCAGGGCAACACTGGTCTTCCTCCGCTGCCGCCACCACCAAGGAGAAACAATGACCACCATCAGGACGAGGGGGCTGGGGGCTTCCAGGAACCACGTGCCATCGCCTGCATTTGGGCGGAGCTCAGGCCCCAGCGTCTCAGCGTATCTTCAAGCAGTTTGCTCGTGAGGTGAACACGGCTCTTCCCAGGCTCGAGGCAACACGCTCGCTCAGGTGGTCCAAGTATGACATCACTTTCAGCTCAGCGGACCAGCTCAAGTGTGCCGTGACCGCTGGGGCTCTCCCAATGCTCTGCTCGCCTGTCATCAGCAACGTCCAAGTCACCAAGACCCTCATCGATGGCGGTGCGGGGCTTAACGTCCTGTCCGTCGATACGTTCGATCGCCTTCAAGTATGCTATGATCAGCTACAACCGACCAAGCCCTTCTCAGGAGTGACCGATGGTTCCACCACCCCGATCAGGCAGGTCCACCTCCCTGTCACCTTCGGTGGGTGCGACAACTACCACACCGAGCTCATCGACTTCGACGTCGCCCAGATTCGTCTGCCATACAACGCCATCCTCGGGTACCCAGCATTGGCCAAGTTCATGGCAATGACCCACCACGGCTACAACGTCCTCAAGATGCCAGGAACCGGTGGTATCATAACAGTCGCCCGTGAGGAGAAGGATGCGGTGTGCTCCATGCCGCAGCAATCGAAGACCCTGACAACGAAGGAATCTTGTACCCTCCTGAGGCCATCCCCAAGAAGAAGAAGCAGCTGCTCCGTACAGGGCCTCAGGAGAGTGGCGTCACCAGCAGCACCACCTCAAGACCTGCGCCCTCAGACGGGGCGCCTCCCTCTCGCGCATAGGAAGGCGTGCCTGGCTCCCTCCTCGGGCAAGGCTCGGGGCCTCTCTTCTGGAGGGTCTCAGACCTCGCCAATGTCATGAGGGAGGCGCTCGGACACCATGTGGAGACATGCTTCGCTGCATGCTTCCCCCAAGCGGGCACTAGGCCTAGTGCTCAGGAGTTCATCGCCAAGACCACTCAGGAGATGTAGGATGCAAGGGCCATGCACGGTGATCTCCGCCCACCTAGCGTGGCTCCCCATCCAGGCGAGGATGGCCGGCTGTGCGTCTGCGTCGACATCCCAGGGCTCAACAGGGCCGCATCTCAGGAGCGCTTCTGGCCTTCGCGCGTGAGACGTTGCGAGGGCCCACCTCACAGCTATGTACGCATGCTATTCGGCCTGCCGAGCATGGCGGCCACCTACCAGCGCAACCTGCGGAGCGTCCTGGCGACCCAAGAGGCCAGGCATCACGTGATCCTAGCGAAGATGGAGACGGTCCTCAAGGAACCACCTGAGCCCCCAGACCCCCCGAGGTTCAGGGCCCCGGTGGCTCATGAGGAGCAACCCCCTCGCCACGCATCTTCAGCTACCCCAACATCCCTTCGACAATGGAACCAGGTGACATTTTCCAAGTTTATTTAGCTAGGAGCACCCCCCGAGCTGCATCATTCCTAGGCCACGTGGGCCTGTCCCTACGGCATGTATCCTTTTACATCTTTAGCTTAATCTACTGGGGGCACCCCTCGGGCTGCATCATCTCCAGGCCGCTCGGGTCCGACCCAGTGGCATGTATCGTTCCTGCATTTACCTAAGCTAGTTCTCTTTCCATGCATAATCTATCTATGGTTATCACCTGCTTGATTATCACCCACCACGGGGGCCGCGCGCCGATCGTCTTTCTTCAGGATCCATCGCATAAGGAGGCTAGGCACGGCGTCTGTGCTCGGGTCCGTTCCTGCAGCGTCGATAAATCCAATGGCTGAGCTTTGTCTGGCAGGCCGGCCCCGTTCACGTCACCTCCTGGGGTCATTGGTGCTTGGCCTTCTCATGCGATAGCCTCAGGAGATTCGTTCGGCACAAGTTACCTAACCATCTCGCAGGAACACCACACCCATCAAGAACCAAGACCAGGCGCAACCCGCCTTGAGGTAGGGCCTCGTGAGTCCCGCGCTGGCTCACGGCTGCCCAGACACACCTCGTCTAGCCCTACCGTGCAAGCCACGTGTTAGGGCGGGGCTGTACACGCCCCGGGGGCTCTCCGCAGTAGGGAGTCCCCTCCCACGTGCCAGTGGAAGCACCATGCTCCACGCTGGCAGTCGACACTGCCGAGGAGTGGCTATGCCTGTGCAAGTGCGGAAGCGCTATGCTCCGCGATGGTGATAAACAACTGAGGGCGGCCCCATGGCCGTATCAACCTCAGGGAGCCTCCGAGCTTAGTGTCCGGCCTCATTGCAACACCCCCCCACAGGAGGGTCGCGTGAGGGGGCTGGACACGGGGGCTGCGCTCGGGTGACGCCCAAGCACACGCCACCCTACCAGGTCCCTCATACCTGGTCGTCGCGCGCCCCTCCCGAGCGGCGCCTCGGTGAGGGAAAAGGTATGAAGGTCGTTTGAACATCAAGGGGGACTCCTGAGCATCGCGACTCAGGAGCCTAACTGGCCACATATCCCCTCACTCCTTGGTCCCGTCCCGACGATCCGGACGACCCAATGGTGGCTAAGGTATGTGTGGGGTCGGGCCCTGCCGACGTAGAACACTAAGGCCTATTCCTGCATCTCCTTTCTATAAGCTGTTTGCGCGTCAAGGGGGACTCCTGAGCATCGCGACTCAGGAGCCTAACTGACCACGTAGCCCCTCACCCCTTGGTCTCGTCCTGATGATCCGGACGACCCAACGGCGCCCGAGGTATGCGCGGGGTCGGGCCCTGCCGACATAGAACATAAAGCGAATGGAAAGGAAATTGCAAAATCTCAAACAAATAGTACAAGACATATTGTTCTCCCAGTACCAAACGCAAGTTTAAACGCCTCCACAAGGCATGGTGCATATTGCAGAGCTAAATAGGAAAGGAGCCACCAGCAAGTCATCTCGTCATCCCCGGACGCCACTGTCACCTGCAAGGGATGCTTGTTCCACAGCAGCGTTGCCCTCATCTGTACCGCCCGTCGGAGTTGCAGGTTCGTCAGCACCACCAGTCGAAGGCGCGGGATCAAAGGCGCGGAACTTCTTCAGCAGGGCCTCCACTTGGCCCTTCACGACTTCGGCAGCAGCTGCGCAGCACTCATCATCCACAGGCTCCAGCAACTCGTTGAGGTTGGCGGCAGGATCGCGAAGATGGAGGTGGCTAAAGACGCGCGTCATCGCGGCTGAAGAAAGAATGCGCGCTTCTCCCTCCGCCAAGGGGCTGATACCGCTCACGACTTCCTCAAGCGCCACGACCAGATAAGGAAGCAGCTGGGCGGGGCCCTCACCGTCGGTAGCTAGCGGCTCCTCCATGCCCTTCTCGTAGAGTGACCGCAGCGCCTTGCGGGACCTCTCCTCGAGGGACTTGAAGGCCACGCGGTTCTCAGCCAGGACCTTCGCCTTGGCTTCAAGCTCGGCCTTTTCTGCCTTCATCTTCTGCTCTAGCTCCTCTAAACGGCTGCGCACTGTAGCCTGCAGCTTCGCCAGCTGCTCCAGCTCGGCGTCGCGACCCCTGACGGCGTCGTCTCGGGCCTTCATCCTCTTCTTCTCTGCCTTGCGACCTCGGACTTCATCCACACACTCCCTCCGCATGGTCTCCAGCTCAACCTCCAGCGACCGGCAGCGGTCCTGGGCGGCCCCGACATCCTTCAGCGCCACCTCATGAGCAGCCATAGCTTGGGCAACAGCCTGCTTGTCCTTCTCGGAGTCCACCGCAGCCTGGCTCAGCGCCGCCCGGACGGCCACGTCGGAGTGGAGCCAGCCAAAGATCAGCTCCAGGCGTCCGGCCACCAGGCGACGGTTGGTGCCTTGAAGATCCTCCCACGGCAAGGACAGTGCAGAAAAGAGAGCGCTCCAGGGTGTCAGGGGAGGCGGAAGGATCCGGAGTCAGCAGAGCGGCGGGGGAAGGAAGAGGCAACATCGTCGCGATGGCCTGGGAGGCTAGGGGCTCCTGAGCTTTGGAGACCTCAGCGGCCGAGCCGGACACTGGAACCTCTGGAGCCAGCGGGGCCACGGGGACGGCTTCCTCCCGAGGATGTTCCTCCAAGCCCCGCGAGGGTGATCGATCCGGAGAAGCGCGAGCACCATCACTTCCCTTCCCTGCGGAGGAGGGTGCGACCGCTGCAGGCGACTTGGTCCCGAGTAGTACCGCCATATCCTCCTTCCTCTTCTTTGCCGCGGGCGTCGGCCTAGTCAAGCAACACGAAGCGTCAAGAATCAGCAGCAGAAGTAGGAACAAGGCGAGACAAGGATACTTACTGGTCCACCGCGGCGTAGTCCCTCTGCTTCCTGATCTTGAAGCCTGAGAGCCTCGCAACCTGAGGCGCGGGCACAAGGGCTCTAGCGCGTGGAGGAGGAGGCAGCAGGCAAGTTGGAATCAGCTTCAGGCAGCGTCAGAACAAGGGCATCGCCTCGGGAGACAAGCGCTGACCCGCCCTTCTTCGGAACCGCGGTCGGCAACCTCTTCTGGGGGCTGGCCCTGGACCTCATGGCGACCCCAGCTGCGGGTAGTTCTTTCCTCTCCAGGCGGGCATCAGCATCATCGTCATCGTCAGGCAGGGTGTGGAGGATGTCGGCCTTGCATGGGGGAGGTCTCTCCTATCTCCTCGCGGGTCGCCTCCGAGTTGCGCTCCTCATCCTCCTCCTCTCCCTCCTCGCGGGACTCGCCGAAAGATACATCCGCCGGCGCCGTTACCACTGGGGCCTCGGAGGCCGCCGGTGGCACTAGACTGTGCCCGTCGAAGGTGGGCATAGTGGCTGCAACCTGCACCCCGTCCTGGCGGCGGTACAAGGGGACAAAGGAATCCGGCGGGTACCCCAGGTGGTCACCGACCAAGAGGCGAAGAGCCACGGCCAACTCCTCGTCAGGCAAGGAATCCGGGCTCAGGCAAAGCTTATCTTCCTCACCGCCAAGCATCCACAAGGCGCGCGGACGCGCCTGGAGGGGGGCCACCCGCTGCGTCAGGAATTCCCTAAGGATCATGAACCCTAAAAACTCCGCCGCCTTCGCGTTACCAGGCTTTAGATCAGCGGTCATCTTCTTCAGCACTGGCCCCGCTCGGGGGTCGGTGAGCGGCGCACGGAGCCACCCTTCGTTAGACCTGGGCATCCCCATCGGCAGCACTAGCCGTGGGTGGACGCACTTGGCGTCCATCATGACCCACTTGCTCCTGAAGCCCTCAACCTTCTTCCCAGCCTTCGAGATCACGTTGGTCTTGTTAGCTGCGACGAAGTTGGCGCACCCAGAGTAGTTGCCGTCCTTGATCCGGAGGTAGAAGAAATGGCGCAACAACGCCACAGACGGCATCACGCCGACGCACGCCTCGCAGTAGAAGGTAAAGATTGATACGATAAGGACGGAGTTGGGATGGAGATGAAGGGCCTGCAGCTTGTAGTGGCTGAGGATGATGTAGAAGAAGTCAGAGAAGGGAGGAACCAGCCCAACAACAACACTGCTCATAAGGAAGGGGTAGAAGGTGCTGCCCGCGAGCTCAAGCTCGGCGGAGCCGGCCCGGAGCTCGGTCTTCCCCTTCTCGTTGTTGTCCCCTGCCGATAACAGGCGCGTGGTGGCAAGGTTCTTCTCCGAGACGGTGGGCGCATGGAGAGCCGGCTCGTACCACGCGGGCTAAGCAGTGGTCTTGGCCTTGCCGAGTGCCATTGGTCGCTAGCACGGAGGGGAATCGGAACAGATCTGGGGATTTTGGAAGCAAGGAGCCGGAGAGGGGATCTGGAGCAAGACGAAGGAAGGCAATGAAGACAAATACAGCCCGCGCCAGCCTTTTTGTCAGTCGAGCAGTTACCGAGGCAGCGCGGGGAAGCGGAGACGCCCACGTCCAATCAGTCACCACGTGCCAAGCGGGGCCGCAGGCTGTTGGGGACCGCGGCGCTCCGCACTTGCCCTTTGGCTTTGCCTCGAAGCCAAGTCCGAGCGCGCCTTGGGCCCGGGGGCTACTGTCGGCATTCTGCGAATGGGGGTCCCCAGACTTGCCTGCCTGCGGCCCGCGGCGTGGCTCCACCAGCGGCCCCATATGGCCCATCTTCACCAGCAAACACTCAAGACCCTCGCGAGGGGCCAAGCCTCGCGAGGCGGACGATGCAAGACCTCCTCGGGGGCAGCCTCATCAGGCTGGCTCGCGAGGGGCGGAGAGATCAAGGCAAGGGGCACCTCACGAGGTCCCTATGACGTAAGCCATGGCGACTGGAGCTAGGCGGGCGCCAGCGCATGCAGTGTCCTCGTTTCCTCTTTGGTGCTAAAGAGGCAAACGCATGCGAGGAGTCCTGAGGCATCAGGCAAAGGTTTCCATATCAGTGCAACAGGACCAAGACCAGCAGGACGGCAGGGCGGAGGTCACCATGGAGCCCAAGACGGCATCATCACCAGAGCCTTTGGCAGGCGAAGACCACCTTTAGTCAGGATAACTTGTACTAGTTGTCTCCCTTCAAACTTGGCCGTTGTGGGATCCCTTCCCGCTCAATATTTGGGAAGAGGACCAAGGCCTCTATAAATAGGACTAGCCACCACCATAGAGAGGGACAGATCTAGACTGGCTGGAGAGCCACCACACCAGCTCACCAAGCACAAGAGCACCTCTTCTTAGGAGGCTGTTCTTCCCTTGTAACTGTTCATCCTCAGCCCAAGAGGCAATCCACCACACCACATTGGAGTATGGTATTACACCTCATCGATAGCCCGAACCAGTATAAATCTTGTGTCCCTTTATTCTCCGGGTTCGTCGAGCTAGGCCGTGAGATCGTGGAGCGTGTGATCTAGGGGGAGGAGAGATCTTCGTGCGCACCCCAGTGTTTGAACCTTAAGGGTTTTGCCGGAACCCATGATCCAACAGACATGTAATCCGGACAGAGGGAGTATGATGTAAGAGCTAGGGATACGACAGGACAACAGAGTAAAAAACACTAGTTGAATGTAAAACTACATGATAGCGGAATACATACAGAAAAATACTAAGGCAACATATGCGTGTATGATTGGGAAACTAAGATGGCATTGCAACAGACCACTAGAACATCACTTCAATGTAAAAAACATGGTATGGTAGACACGTGAAGTACATACTGATGAATAACAATGCATAAGATATTCAGAAGCATGATGTCCAAACTAAGCAGATGGCATTGCGATAGAGTAGAATGTCAGTACTTGAATTTGAAAACATGATATCATGAATGGAATAGGTACTGAAAAACAGGAAGGCATTACATATTTACATGCATGATCAGCAGGCTAAGCACATGGCATTGCAATAGAGTAGATGCACTCCAGGACATTATATGCATGATGTACCCATATCACGGGCCAAGTTAGAGCAAGGACCTTGTGGGGTGAATAGGATTCATCATCTTTCTGCAAGTCTTCTGAAAAATTGCCTTTACATGTTCCATCATATTGGGTATCATTGACGTCAAGTTTGTTGGCCGTTACATTGATCCGTGAGGTTCTTGTGGATATATGAGTGTGTGCAATTATATCTGACATGCATGGAAGACAACTAGTAGTTAGATTTATGTAATGAGTGCCTGTAGGAGACGACATAAATAGTAGGACTGGGCTTAACTAGCAGCAACAGGTCTCAAAAACTAAAGGGAGAACACAGATGAAAGCTACAGAACATGTATCGTTTGTACTTGAGATTAACTAGATGGCACACAAAAGTATTAAAAAACAATATAGGTAATACTAAAAGTGGTATAATACTATAATCACCAGCATGTGGGATAACATTGGCTGATGGATGATAACTATGCAACAACGTTACCTAAAGAACAAGTCTCTTATCCGAACTATGGAACAATGTTAACTCCTGAACAAAACTCTTAAGAGATCAGCATGAATATACAGTGAAATGTGATAATCTATTTTCCATGCTTAGATGAATAACAAATCCATAAATGTTGCACACAAGTAAGATGCGAGTACAACCTATCTGGCCGCCATCCATAGGAGTGAGCATCATGTGCTGAATTGTTGATGGCCCTGCAGTTGTTGTGTCTGTCCATGTCGGGCATGCACATTCGATGCAGGGAACTGTTGAGTGGGGACTATATCTCCCTTCTGGTGTATGCTTCCCTTGTTGGAGAAGCTGCGGTGAGAAGGAAGACGGTGTGGCTGAAGATGCAGAAAATGCATAGTGTTAAGAACGAAAGATATCTCTGATACGAAGAAATACCCTAAGAGATCAACAGTAAGGTACGAGAGTGGTCACACATCTGTTGACTGAAAACTAAATTGGGGTCACACGAATTTATTTTATTTTGGTACTATCCGATCTACGCCGGATGGCTTGATGGCCGTCTTGTGCCTCCCGGCTGAGACTGTTTAGAATCTTCCCCAAAGAGCCAGCGACCACCGGGAGAGCAGCCTACCTCCGCCGTCCCTGGCCACGAGAGCTCTGAGCAAAACCCCGCTAGCTACCCGCCCCACCGCACTGCCGTGGTTGCGCCACCCCCGGTCAATGCACAAAGACTCGACGTCATCCAGATCCGGTGGCGACAATACCTTCAACCCACGCAACTCTAAGATAGCCACCTAAGCACTGCTTCCGCGGCGAACTTGCGCCCCCGCACCCTTACGATAGACAACAGCCAACCGGCAGCCTAGGAGCTCCGCCGCCTTGAGGGGTGTTGCTTCCCATTGGGAATCAATTGGCCAAGAATAAAAATTCAGATGACTGACGCCTAAATAAAGTGATTTAAGATGAGTGTACGACCTATCTTGCGGCCCGGTGAAGTAGGCAGCTCCAGCTGCCGAGTCGGTGAGGCCGGCGCCGTTGCGGTGGCTCCCGGCGACAGGAAAGCAGATATGTCATGACGGTCGACGGCTACGGGGAAGCAGCACCGGGGCCCTAGATGCATCCAAAGTTGGAGCTGCTCCGGCGCTGTGCATAACGGCGCGGGTGAATCGGCTCCGGTACGGTTCACGCGATCGTCGTCAAGGAAGCTCCGGCAGCACGGAGTAAGAGGCACACGTCCCAGTACATGATGGCAAACGGACAACGTCTTCGGCATTAGGGAGGAGGGCGGCGCTGGATTTGATGCGGTGGGGGCTTCATGGAGGAGGGGCTGAGGTTTCGCGGCTGGGGGGAAGGGAGCTTTCGGGGAGAAGGTGATTTGGCACCCATGATATATGAATGGGGAGTTGGGAGGGGGAACCATGTCTTACAGATGCATTTATCTGAAATGTGTGTGTGTGTGGGGGGGGGATTATAGTTCTACCCCTGCCTTTAGGCTTCTGGGCTTGGGTATGTGTCTGTTGGGTCGGGGATAGTAGAGTAACTTTGGTTCTCCCAAATAGTGGGCACGAGCGATTTGAAGCGCCGAGGGCGTGTTTTGAAATAGTGGGCGCGAGCGATTTCGGGCGAGGAGGGCATGTTTTGAAATAGTGGGCGCGAGCGATTTCGGCTGAGGAGAGGGTGTTTTGCCGCCCATGGTTTATGAATTATTCAGCACATGTCATTTCGGCCGAGGAGAAGGCGCGCTTGGATGAAGTTACGAACCTATCCTCAATGTACAACGAGCCAATTGATGCGTGTCCCACAAGGCCGGTAATTTCGCGTCTCCCATTTATTTGCTCGGGCGAATTTGTGACGCCCCAAGACCGACGCTCCAGATGCCTTCCATGTATTCCCGAGATTCATCGTGTGATTTGCTTTGTTCGTTGTATTCTTCATAGCATCATTTGCATTGCATCATGTCATCATGCCATCAATTTCACAAACCAACTAAAACTCACTTACATAAATTGCATGGATCCTTGATCCATTTAAATCAAGGGAATTCACATGGTGATTTCTCTTTAAAACATATTCGAAGTCTCTCAATATTATCAGGGAGCTATAGTAAATATTCCATTAATTTGGAATTGACCATAACACACTTGCATTTGAAACTCCTCTCGTCTCTAAATTATTTAAATCCTCCATCCTTCTCCCCTTGCTCCAAATCTAGTTGTGGAGCTTCAAAATTATGTCAAAGTAGTCACTTGCCATTTCAGTTAACTTCAGGTTTAATTGAACCTCCAAATAAATCCCTTGGCTCTTTTCTTTTTCTGAAATATGGAAAAGAAACCCCTTTTCTTTCTTTTGGCCAGCCAAGCAGGCCTGCTGGCTTTTCCCTTCCATCCGAAGTGGCCCAAGATCCAGCTGGGCCTCCAGGCGACCGAAGGCCAGCCCAGCCTCTCTCCCTCGCTAACCCTAGCGCCAGGGGAGGGCCTCCTGCTCGATCCCCATCTCCCTCCCGAGCGCCGTCACGCAGGGAGAGGGCAGCGCTAACCCTTCTCCCGATCCACTTCTGTCCCTCGACCCCTCACTCTCCTCTCGATCCCCATCTCTCCCTCTCGTTTCCTGTGCCCGCCACCTCACCCGCATCATGCCCGATCCCCTCGCTCCCGCATCCGCGCGCCTCCAGTGCGAGACCCGCGCTCCACCCTCGCCGGAGAAGAGAACCAGGCCAGAGCCCCGTCGGCCTCCTCGCCGCCGTCGCTCCCCCTTCCATCAGCAGCCGCGCCCTCGTCCCGTCCCCTCTGCCTCCTCCTCGTCGCCTGCATCCGCCGCCATCCACCGCAGAACCAAGCCGCTTCCGTCCGCCTTGTTGTGTTCCCCTTCGCCTTCATCACCTCAAGTTCCGCGCCCGAGCCCTCTGCTTGACCAGGAGCTCGTCACCTCCAGCGCCTCTACATGTTCAAGCCCCCTGCCCCGCCTCTGCTTCGTTCGAGCGGGGAGGAGGACGCGCCTCCGCTCACCCGCATCGACCAGCGCCAAGACCCTGCCGCCGGCCTCCTGTTTTGCTTCTTTTTGGACCAGCAAGAACGCCGCCAAGAACCATACGTGGACGCATCACCTCCAGGATTTTTCACCAAGTACCTCTAAGTGCGGATTCGCCAAGTACTCGACCCGGATACGTCAAGTTGGACTATGAACGGCTACACGTCCGACCCCATATTCGAACCTCAAGCGCCAAGTTCCACTACCGTTGTCGTGCATCCGACAAGACCAAGTGTACGACTACGCCCGGCGATGCGGCAAGTTCCTCCACGATGACCCGAACATCTACAGAAAAACGTGTACCACTACCGTCGAGGACCGATAGTACCACTACTTCCACTACCGTCGCGAGAACGTCTACTTCCACTACTTCCCGCAACGAACTTGATCCGTTTCAAAATGCACGCTTCGAAGCTTCGGTTTCGTTCCGGAGTTGTGAGGATTCGTTCGACTACGTCCGTTTGTCTTCTTCATGGACTTGTTCTTCTTCCTTGCGGGATCTCAGGCAAGATGACCATACCCTCGAAATCACTTCTATCTTTGCTTGCTAGTTGTTCGCTCTATCGCTATGTTGTGCTACCTACCACTTGTTATATCATGCCTCCCTTATTGCCATGTCAGCCTCTAACCTTTTCACCCTTCCTAGCAAACCGTTGCTTGGCTATGTTACCGCTTTGCTCAGCCCCTCTTATAGCGTTGCTAGTTGTAGGTGAAGATTAAGTTTGTTCCTTGTTGGAACATGGATATCATGAACTTTGTTGGGATATCACAATATCTCTTATTTAATTAATGCATCTATATACTTGGTAAAGGGTGGAAGGCTCGGCCTTATGCCTGGTGTTTTGTTCCACTCTTGCCGCCCTAGTTTCCGTCATACCAGTGTTATGTTCCTTGATTTTGCGTCCCTTACGCGGTTGGGTGATTTATGGGACCCCCTTGACAGTTCGCTTTGAATAAAACTCCTCCAGCAAGGCCCAACCTTGGTTTTACATTTGCCTCACCTAAGCCTTTTTCCCTTGGGTTTCCAGAGCCCGAGGGTCATCTTTATTTACCCCCCCGGGCAAGTGCTCCTTCGAGTGCTGGTCCAAACCGAGCGATGTCCGGCGCCCCCTGGGCAAACAGGGTCTATGCCAACCCGACATCTGGCTCATCCGGTGTGCCCTGAGAACGAGATACGTGCGACTCCTATCGGGATTTGTCGGCACATCAGGCAACTTTGCTGGTCTTGTTTTACCATTGTCGAAATGTCTTGTAACCGGGATTCCGAGACTGATCGGGTCTTCCCGGGAGAAGGAATATCCTTCATTGACCGTGAGAGCTTGTGATGGGCTAAGTTGGGACACCCCTGCAGGGTATTATCTTTCGAAAGCCGTGCCCGCGGTTATGTGGCAGATGGGAATTTGTTAATGTCCGGTTGTAGAGAAGTTGACACTTGACTTAATTAAAATGCATCAACCGCGTGTGTAGCCGTGATGGTCTCTTTTCGGCGGAGTCCGGGAAGTGAACACGGTTCTTGTGTTATGGTTGCGCATAAGTAGTTTCAGGATCACTTCTTGATCTCTTCTAGCTTCTCGACCATTGCGTTGCTTCTCTTCTCGCTCTTGTTTGTGTATGTTAGCCACCATATTTTGCTTAGTGCTTGCTGCAGCTCCACCTCATTACCGCTTTCCTACCCATAAGCTTAAATAGTCTTGATCTCGCGGGTGTGAGATTGCTGAGTACTCGTGACTCACAAATTCTACCAAAACAGTTGTAGGTGCCGATGATACCTATGCAGGTGACGCAACCGAGCTCAAGTGGGTGTTCGACGAGGACCGTGGTCGTTACGATGTTTCGTTTCCTGATGATCAGTAGTGGAGCCCAGTTGGGACGATCGTGGATCTAGCATTTGGGGTTATCTTCTTTTCATTTGGATTTGACCGAAGTCGGTTCTATGTGTGGATTTTGGATGATGTATGAATTAATTTATGTATTGTGTGAAGTGGCGATTGTAAGCCAACTCTCTTTATCCCCTTCTTGTTCATTACATGGGATTGTGTGAAGATGACCCTTCTTGCGACAATACCTACAATGCGGTTATGCCTCTAAGTCGTGCCTCGACACGTGGGAGATATAGCCGCATCGTGGGTGTTACAAGTTGGTAATCAGAGCCATCCCCGACTTAGGAGCCCCCTGCTTGATCGAATCGCTAGCGTTGTTGAGTCTAGAACAAAATGTTTTGAGTCTTAGGATCATATATATCGGAGAGTAGGATTCTTTTTACTCCTCAGTCCGTTCGTCGCTCTGGTGAGGTCTCCTGACGTAGATGTTTTGACTTTCCTCTCCTTACACTAATTTTTTTTAGGATCACGCGGGTATCTTGGAATCGTTCCGATATTCTTGTGACGAGAACATTGTTCTTGGTGCCTCCTGACATTTAGGGGTTGTGGCAGTGTCCCGGGGAGTTGAGCTCCGAGGTGTTGTCGTCACAATTTTATTGTTGCAGTTCTGGAATACCTGAGTTTCGCCGACATCGAAAATCTCTTTTATGCAGTTGTTGGTGAGATCACCTCGACGCCACCCAGTACTGGGGCGGGAGTTCGGGAGTATTGCCATAACTCGTATAACGGATGCTTTTCAAAGGTTGAGGTACACGATTTCCGAAGGTTTCTTGGTTATGTGTTGACGGATGGATACAGCTGGATCTAGGGATTGTTAGTTTGGGTGATATATTTTGTGTCCCCTGTATCCCCAACACCAGATTGCATAACCAGAAAGTTTTGGGAGTTTATAAGTGGGAATTCAAGTATCTCATAGGATATCTTTCCAACACACACATGATACGATATGGGATCTATCATATGTTTGTTTCCGGCTTATTCTGCAAGCCAAATCCTTTGTTTTGTTTTGAATTGTGGTATTCGAGTTGCTTCATTGTCAAGTGTTGATCCATACCTTCCCTAAACGGTGTTCTCATATTTCTATGGGAGTGCTAATCCTTCTTGATCTCTGAGGTTGTCATGTCAACTCTTTTCCAACCGGCGTGCTTCTCTTCAAGTGAATCCGATCATTTCAACATTCGCAAGATCACCTCTCAGTTTTCCCAATGTTGTTTGTTTCATCCATCCCAAGTTGCCTTTGTTTTCCTGCCCTCCCACCCTTTTTCTTCAAGGACTCAGATTTCTTAATCAAGTATCCATCTTATAGATAGGAAGTCTCTCCATTCTTTTCCGTAAATGTTCTTCTCCGGCTATTCTCAGGAAGATACTAACGGAGCCTTAACTTCATCATTATTCGTTCTCTTTCTTCTCCGGTGGTTTCAATTCAAGCTTGTGGTGTTGATCATATTCATTTCCTTGTTTCAAATGCTTTCTCATGCCGATGCAGCTCGTAAACATTCAGCTCTCGCCATTCATTTGTTCCGGAGTGTTGAACATATCTCAGAAGATTCATGCTTTCCATTCTCAATCCGTTCAAGGATTTTGAGGTTGTTATCTCATTCAAGCCATTTAATTCAACCGGTGTAATCTCTCTGTCAAGCAATCTTTCCAACGGTGTATCTTTTGAGTGGGCCATAACCCACAGGTCTTTTCCTAGGATCTTACCTAACTCTTCTAATCTTCCCGGAGTTACTCTCATTTTTTTCCAAGTTTGACGTGAGAGTGAGTTATCATCAGTCAAATGCCTTCTCCAAGATTTTTCACATTCTTTTCATCATTGGTTCAACCTTTCTAATCTTCATCCCGGAGTATCTCAACAATTTATGGTGGTGTTTCATGTCATCATTCTCAACATTTGAAGACCGAAGAAGAGTTTTTCCTCCAAATCTTATCCGTTCTCTCAAGATTCATGGTTCTAGCTTCATGCCATCCTCTAATAATAGTTTGCGATTGTGAGGATTCTTTTCACCCATCCGGAGCAACGCAGGAGTCTTTTCAGTTTGATTCTCCGCAGCCCATCATCTCAGAATTATTCATTCTCAGCTTTCAGCTCTCGTTCTCGAATTCTTCCTGTGCATCGTTCAAATATCCTCTAATCAGTTCACGATCTCTTCGTTCTCGTGTATCTAAATCCCCTCAAGTATCTTCTTTCGTTTTCCAATTCTTCCCGGTGAATTGTGCTTTTGCTACTTTCATTTTCAATTCTTACGGTGGTTTGTTCAAGATTTCTATTCCTTCGTCATCGTATCAACTCATTCGTTGTTCAAATCCTACCAGTGGTTTGTTGAAGACCTTCCAAAGTTTGTGCTATATCTACCTTAATCCTTTCTACGAGAATAAGTAGTATGCCAAATCCGTTGCTTGTCATCAATTTATATTGGTGAAGGATACGCATAACGTAATTCTTATTATTGTTTCATCCAAGTGATCTAATTTCTTCTTTCCAGAGTTGTTCATCATGTCACATTTCTCGGTTCGAGGCACTTCATCTTTTCTTTTCCGGAGTTCCAAGTTTTCGGCATTATCTCATCGCGAAGCTCCTTCTAAATCATTGCAAGGATTCACCTTGTGTTTTTCACTTCTCCTTCTTTCTATCATTCTCTTTTTACCGAAGTTCTCACGAAGGCTCAACATGGTGATTCGTCAAGGATTCTTTTCATTCTTCAATTGTTTTTCAAGATCTCTCTCGAAGTTATGATCGGTGTTCAACACATGTTTTGTCTTGAGGAGTTCAAGTATTCTTCATCTTGCATGTCGAAGTGCTAATCTATCTACCTTATCTTTTGAGGTGGTGTTATATCATTCTTGACAATTTTCATTCATGTTTCGGGATTCACATGTTGTCAAGAATGAGGTATTCTAAATCCATTAATCTCTTCGTTGGAGTTATCTTGTGTCAGATTTCACTTAAAGCCTTCCCTAAGGAATGTTGCTAATTGTGGTGCCTATCAACGATCCAAGTTTGCTCCTATCCTCTCGATGAAAGAAGTTTTCTTCTCTTCGCTGATCTCAAGCAAGCAATTGTTTCCATAGTGGCAGAACTTTGCCTCAATTTTGAGAAGTTTTCCATAAGCCCATTACAAGCTCATTCGTTTCGTTGTTGGTTTTCCAATAACTCCGTTATAACCTTCTTGGAAGGGTGCTTTCCAAGTTCATTTGTGGCAGAAGTTGGCATTTTCTTCTCCATTCTGTTATTCCAATGATCTATCTTCCATTCTTTCTTCCGGAGGCATTGTGATGTTGCTCTTTTCACCCATCATCTTGAATTGTGAGGATCGTGTTCTTTTCGTGCTTATCCATTTAACCGGAGTGTTGTGTCATCTCTTCAAGTTCTTTTATCTTATCAAGTCTTGCATCTCTTTTCAACTGGAGTGCTGTCCGAATTTGATATTCCTTGTTCCTTGTTTATCTCGTTTCAACCAGAGTGGTTTCAATTACTTCTTGTCCATTGTACTCGTCATTCATAGCTTTGCAACCTCCAAGGTTCACATGGTGTTCCTTGTTTCTATTTTCTACCGAAGTGCTCTCAATTGTGTTCAACTCCGTTGTGTTCTTTCTTTCAAGTTTTCAACCTCTCAAGGTTCTTTGGTTTCACTCTTTTGTCGAAGAAGCAACTTAGTTTTACCTCCTCTCTTCCTCTTCCGTTTCTCTCCGGTGCCATCCTAGATCTCGGGACGAGATCCTTTTGTAGTGGTGGAGTGTTGTGACACCCCAAGACCGACGCTCTAGATGCCTTCCATGTATTCCCGAGATTCATCGTGTAATTTGCTTTGTTCGTTGTATTCTTCATAGCATCATTTGCATTGCATCATGTCATCATGCCATCAATTTCACAAACCAACTAAAACTCACTTACGTAAATTGTATGGATCCTTGATCCATTTAAATCGAGGGAATTCACATGGTGATTTCTCTTTAAAACATATTCGAAGTCTCTCAATATTATCAGGGAGCTATAGTAAATATTCCATTAATTTGGAATTGACCATAACACACTTGCATTTGAAACTCCTCTCGTCTCTAAATTATTTAAATCCTCCATCCTTCTCCCCTTGCTCCAAATCTAGTTGTGGAGCTTCAAAATTATGTCAAAGTAGTCACTTGCCATTTCAGTTAACTTCAGGTTTAATTGAACCTCCAAATAAATCTCTTGGCTCTTTTCTTTTTCTGAAATATGGAAAAGAAACCCCTTTTCTTTCTTTTGGCCAGCCAAGCAGGCCTGCTGGCTTTTCCCTTCCATCCGAAGTGGCCCAAGATCCAGCTGGGCCTCCAGGCGACCGAAGGCCAGCCCAGCCTCTCTCCCTCGCTAACCCTAGCGCCAGGGGAGAGCCTCCTGCTCGATCCCCATCTCCCTCCCGAGCGACGTCACGCAGGGAGAGGGCAGCGCTAACCCTTCTCCCGATCCACTTCTCTCCCTCGATCCCTCGCTCTCCTCTCGATCCACATCTCTCCCTCTCGTTTCCCGTGCCCGCCGCCTCACCCGCATCACGCCCGATCCCCTCGCTCCCGCATCCGCGCGCCTCCAGTGCGAGACCCGCGCTCCACCCTCGCCGGAGAAGAGAACCAGGCCGGAGCCCCGTTGGCCTCCTCGCCGCCGTCGCTCCCCCTTCCATCAGCAGCCGTGCCCTCGTCCCGTCCCCTCTGCCTCCTCCTCGTCGCCTGCATCCGCTGCCATCCACTGCAGAACCAAGACGCTGCCCTCCGCCTCGTTGTGTTCCCTTCGCCTTCATCACCTCAAGTTCCGCGCCCGAGCCCTCTGCTTGACCAGGAGCTCGTCACCTCCAGCGCCTCTACATGTCCAAGCCCCCTGCCCCGCCTCTGCTTCGTTCGAGCGGGGAGGAGGACGCGCCTCCGGTCACCCGCATCGACCAGCGCCAAGACCCTGCCGCCGGCCTCCTGTCTTGCTTCTTTTTGGACCAGCAAGAATGCCGCCAAGGACCATACGTGGACGCATCACCTCCAGGATTTTTCGCCAAGTACCTCTACGTGCGGATTCGCCAAGTACTCGACCCGGATGCGTCAAGTTGGACTATGAACGGCTACACGTCCGACCCTGTATTCGAACCTCAAGTGCCAAGTTCCACTACCGTTGTCGTCCATCCGACAAGACCAAGTGTACGACTACGCCCGGCGATGCGGCAAGTTCCTCCACGATGACCCGAACATCTACAGAAAAACGTGTACCACTACCGTCGAGGACCGATAGTACCACTACTTTCACTACCGTCGTGAGAACGTATACTTCCACTACTTCCCTCAACGAACTTGATCCGTTTCAAAATGCACGCTTCGAAGCTTCGGTTTCGTTCTGGAGTTGTGAGGATTCGGTCGACTACGTCCGTTTGTCTTCTTCATGGACTCGTTATTCTGCCTTGCGGGATCTTAGGCAAGATGACCATACCCTCGAAATCACTTCTATCTTTGCTTGCTAGTTGTTCGCTCTATCGCTATGTTGCGCTACCTACCACTTGTTATATCATGCCTCCCTTATTGCCATGTTAGCCTCTAACCTTTTCACCCTTCCTAGCAAACGGTTGCTTGGCTATGTTACCGCTTTGCTCAGCCCCTCTTATAGCGTTGCTAGTTTCAGGTGAAGATTAAGTTTGTTCCTTGTTGGAACATGGATATCATGAACTTTGTTGGGATATCACAATATCTCTTATTTAATTAATGCATCTATATACTTGGTAAAGGGTGGAAGCCTCGGCCTTATGCCTGGTGTTTTGTTCCACTCTTGCCGCCCTAGTTTCCGTCATACCAGTGTTATGTTCCTTGATTTTGCGTCCCTTACGCGGTTGGGTGATTTATGGGACCCCCTTGACAGTTCGCTTTGAATAAAACTCCTCCAGCAAGGCCCAACCTTGGTTTTACATTTGCCTCACCTAAGCCTTCTTCCCTTGGGTTTCCGGAGCCCGAGGGTTATCTTTATTTACCCCCTCGGGCTAGTGCTCCTTTGAGTGCTGGTCCAAACCGAGCGATGTCCGGCGCCCCCTGGGCAACCAGGGTCTATGCCAACCCGACGTCTGGCTCATCCGGTGTGCCCTGAGAACGAGATACGTGCGACTCCTATCAGGATTTGTCGGCATATCGGGCGGCTTTGCTGGTCTTGTTTTACCATTGTCGAAATGTCTTGTAACCGGGATTCCGAGACTGATCGGGTCTTCCCGGGAGAAGGAATATCCTTCGTTGACCGTGAGAGCTTGTGATGGGCTAAGTTGGGACACCCCTGCAGGGTATTATCTTTCGAAAGCCGTGCCTGCGGTTATGTGGCAGATGTGAATTTGTTAATGTCCGGTTGTAGAGAACTTGACACTTGACTTAATTAAAATGCATCAACCGCGTGTGTAGCCGTGATGGTCTCTTTTCGGCGGAGTTCGGGAAGAGAACACGGTTCTTGTGTTATGGTTGCGCGTAAGTAGTTTCAGGATCACTTCTTGATCTCTTCTAGCTTCTCGATCATTGCGTTGCTTCTCTTCTCGCTCTTGTTTGCGTATGTTAGCCACCATATTTTGCTTAGTGCTTGCTGCAGCTCCACCTCATTACCCCTTTCCTACCCATAAGCTTAAATAGTCTTGATCTCGCGGGTGTGAGATTGCTGAGTCCTCGTGACTCACAGATTCTACCAAAACAGTTGCAGGTGCCGATGATACCTATGTAGGTGACGCAACCGAGCTCAAGTGGGAGTTCGACGAGGACCGTGGTCGTTACTATGTTTCGTTTCCTGATGATTAGTAGTGGAGCCCAGTTGGGATGATCGGGGATCTAGCATTTGGGGTTATCTTCTTTTCATTTGGATTTGACCGCAGTCGGTCTACGTGTGGATTTTGGATGATGTATGAATTAATTTATGTATTGTGTGAACTGGCGATTGTAAGCCAACTCTCTTTATCCCATTCTTGTTCATGACATGAGATTGTGTGAAGATGACCCTTCTTGCTACAATACCTACAATGCGGTTATGCCTCTAGGTCGTGCCTCGACACGTGGGAGATATAGGCGCATCGTGGGTGTTACAGAATTCCACCGAGCAGAGGGTGTTTAGCGGTTCGTTCAAATTTTGGGAGAATGAGCATCCATGTTTACCTTACCAAGTTGATTCGAATGGTCAGCAATTTGGCTGAGCCAGTTTAAGTATGGAATCGGAGTGTTCCATTTCAAAAAAAACAAAATTTGATTCGAATCAAATTTTGAAATATTAGCTTGCCACTTCTTTTTTAGATGGCGAGATGATGCTCGGGACTAATGTGTTTTTACATGCTCGTTGCTAACGATTTACTATATGACAAATAGTTGACCCACTCAAAAATGGGAATCAAACCCAAAATGAAATATTTCGATTCAATGAAATAGCTCGTTCACCAGGTCAAAACATTGAACTAAATCCAAAATTGAACACCCCAATTGAGTAGCATGTTGTATTATAGTACTCCATTTACATGTTGAAAGTCAAATTAATGAACTTGTTTGATACGCATATCTCCGTTCATGTGTGGATTGCAGACAACATGTTATCCAATTCAAATATTTGAATGCAAATTTATATCAAAACATGTTTTATATCAGTCTTTGATGCATAAGCGTGACCTCCCCCTCTCTCGGACTCCTGTTCTCTCTGTCACTGACAATTTTCAATTCTATCGCACGCATCCAAACACAAACCTTGTTGGCCTCTTTCCCTCTCTTCCTCTGTGTGTGTGTGTGGGGGGGGGGGGTCTTTCTAGTTCACATGCACACTCCATGTATAGGTCTCTCTCGCACACAATGTATGATTCTCTAGTCCAAGCTAAATAACTAGGGTGCACTCATCGTACGCACACAAATTCCCTAGCTCGTTGCCCGTAACTCTCTCACTCACCACTCTGCCGTCTCGGAGCTCTTCCCTCTCTCTCTCAAACTCTCCATCTCCCTGGGTCACACATACACATGCATATCTCACTCGCACTCGATAGACCCATCTAAAACTCTCTCTCTCCCTCATTCTCTCTCCATCACACACACACACAATCTCATGCCTAGCTAAGTATGATTCTCTCTCAATCAATTGTAGGTACACACAGTTCCCCCTATGTATATGACTAATTCTTAGTCTCCATCACAAACATATGCATTGTCTCTTTCCCTCACTTGGTCTATCTCGATTTCTCTCGGTGCATCTTTCTATCGCACACACACCTCGTCCCTCGATCTCCCACCCATATAGTTCCCTCACGATCTCGAGGGGATCTCTCTATCACAAACACAACCTCTCTCCCTCCCCATGCGTCCATCTTCTCCATGCATCCCTCTCGACCTCTGTCCCTTGTTGGCCAGACCTCTATTGGACATGTGCTATAGGGGTGTCTCTCTCCATTGCAAACAATCACGCACTAGCTATCTTCGTGTATCTCCTCACCTCACTTTTCTATCTCGGAGATGCATGCGTGATATGTTTGCATAAGAAACTAACACACTCTCTCTATTTTATCGTTTGTTATCCCTTTCTCTTTCACACACACACACACACACACTCTCTCTCTCTCTCTCTCTCTCTCTCTCTCTCTTTGCACACTCACCCATTCTCCTTCACACACACTTGATCTATCTCGACTTAGGTACTCTCTTCGATCCATAGCATATAGTTTATTTAAAAGTCAAACATCACAAAGTTTGACCAGGTACGTGGAGAAAAACATTTACATCTAGAACGACAAACATATATCATTAGATTCATCATGAGATGTAGTTTCGTATGATGTATCTTTGGTATTGTAGATATAAATAATATTTGCATAAACCTGGTCAAAGTTTCCAAAGTTTGACTTCTAAAATTTTTATATGCACTGCATTATCGAACAGATGGAGTATCTCTTTCCCCCTCTCAGCTATCTGACTGTCGGTGTACAAAAGTAGGGGCTCTCCTTTTGACCCTTTACTTGTGCACGGGCAGTCAGAGCCACGCGCCGCGACCACACGAAGCAGGGCAAGGGAGGGAAGCCGGAGAGAAGCCGGAGTACAAGACAGTCAAGGCAACGCCAAGGCCAAGAACACAAAGAAGCAGAAGGACGAAGCAGGATCCCCCGGTAAGATCCTTGCCAGGGACAGCCTCAGCGGCCCTGGCAAGACCCTTGCCGGGGTGGCTCGCCCACACCAGCGAAGTGAGCCACCCTCGAGCCCACGGGCTCCAACTCAACCAACCACGTTGGAACTAGGTCTCGGGAGGCACCTCCATGGTGGCATGCAAATCTTTGTCAAGACCAAGGAATATTCAAGATCAGATGAGGACTAAAAGACAACGGTCCTTGGCAAGATCCTTGCCGAGGAGAGCCACAAGACCTCTTGCCGGGGACGATAGTGCGCCACAGCAAGACCCTTGCCGGGCCACCCGGCAAGGCACTCACCGAGGACGCCAGCGGGGACACTGCCAGGCCCGCATCAACCAAGTCTCCACCGCTGTTCGCATGCAGCTGCCAGCCCAACCAGCTGGGCAGGCACCTGCGTGGCAACATGCAGCTCCCAGGCCAACTCATCAAGCGCCTGCGTGGTGGCATGCAAACCTTCGTGAAGACCCTACCACCGCGCCACCTCAGCTGCCTGCCTGCCTACATGGCACCGCATGCATCGCTGGCCAGGACGCCTGTCGAAGCGAGGAGGAGCGGCGACGGACGGGACGGGCCTTGTTCCCGCCCCCGATAAAGCTAGGGGACACCTCAGCGGCGCATTAAATGCATCTTGTCCTGTAATACGCGCGATAAGCTCGCAATACTGTACGCCTTTCCACCTACCGTGTGCCACTGTGGAAGCCCCTTTCGACTATAAAAGGAGGCCCATGGCATACTAGAGAGGGATTCGGCTCTTTGAAACCACGCATCCACCATAGCTAGTTCGAGAGCTCAAGAACTCTCTGAAATACATCCACCAAAGCAGGACTAGGGTTTTACGCATCCTCGCGGCCCGAACCTGGGTAAACGATCCTTGTGCTGATTACTAATCCCGCTCTTCTCACAACCCTACGCCCCGACAACCGTAGTAGGGATTCTTGTGATCCCATAGGTGTCGTTCCACACCGACATCTTTGGCGCGCCAGGTAGGGGGCGAAATTGAGAGAATCTGGTCTAGTAGTTAGCTTAGCGTTTCTTCATCGCCATGGCTCCCAAGAAGAAGACGGCCATGATGATAGGCTCATTGGGAGCCGAACGGCCCGTGCCAGTGCGGGCGAGCAGCGGGCCGGTCGCGGACAGGACCCGGGCCGCGGTCCGTGAGCACCAGCATCGCCCTGGCAGTCAGAGCTGTCGGATGTGGGGTTCCGGCAAACCCTTAAGGTTCGAACTCTAGGGTGCGCGCGGAGTCTTTCCCTCCTACCGATCCAAGCCCTAGCTCGCTAAGATCTCACGGACGAACTCGCCGAACTCGCAACACAGGAAGACACGAGATTTATACTGGTTCGGGCCACCGTTGTGGTGTAATACCCTACTCTAGTGTGTGTGGTGGTGGATTGCCTCTTGGGCTGATGATGAACAGTACAAGGGGAAGAACAACCTCCTGAGGTTGAGGTGTTCTTATGCTAGGTGAACTGGCGGATCAGAAATCGATGCCTCTACTGTGGTGGCTAGCTGTAACGCCCCGAGACCGACGCTCCAGACGGCTTCCATATTTTTTTCGTTATCGTTGTGTGTATTTATTTGTTTGTTGCATTCATCATCGCATTGCATCCGCATGTTTTCATAAAACTTGTATCCGCTCATAGTTGCCGCGTCCCCCTTCCTTTCGTTGACCGTTTCGAGACCAACCTCACTTGCAACGTTGCTCCTCGTTTTCTCTCTTGTCTTCTCCGGGGCCTTTTGTCAGACACTTTGTCTTTGTCGACCCCTCTCAGACCACCCCTCGCGCGCGTCCGTTTCAAGTGCTTTCGTATGACGGTGTATCTCTTAATCTTTCACCGCTCGCCATTCTTTTGTTCCGGAGTGTTGAAGATATCTCAGGAGATTCGTGTTTTCATTCAAGATCCGTTGAAGCTATTTCGAGGTCGTTATCTCATTCAAGCCATTTAATTCAACCGGCGCAATCTCTCTTTTAAATTGTTCAACGGTGTTTCTCTTGAGTGGGCCCTAACCCACAGGTCTTTTCCCAGGATCTTACCTAACTCTTCTAATTCTTTCCGGTGTTATTCTCAAATTCATTGCAAAGTTTGACTTAAGAATGAATTCTCATCAGTCAAAAGTCTTCCTCCAAGTTCGTTTTCATATTCTTTTCATCGTTGGTTCAACCTTTATAATTTTCATTCGGGAGTGCCTCAACAATTCATGGTGGTGTTTCTCATCGTCATTCTCAACATTTCAAGATCAAGGTAGAGATTTCTCCTAAAATCTTGGTCCACTCTCTTGAAGATCCATAGTTCTAGCTTATGCCATCCTCTCATAATTATTTTCGATTGTGAGAATTCTTTTCATACCCATCCGAAGCATTTCAGGAGTATTTTTCAGTTTGATTCTTCAGAGCCCATCATCTCAGAATTATTCATTCCAGCTTGCAGCTCTCGTTCTCCAAAAATCTTACCGGTGCATCGTTCAAATATCCTCTAAGCAGTTCATGATCTTTTCGTTCTCATGTGTCAAAATATTTTCAAGTATCTTTATTCGTTTTCTAATTCTTCCCGGTGAATTGCGCCGTTGCTACTTTCATTTTTAATTCTTATGGCGGTTCATTCAAGAATTCTCTTCCGTTGTTATCGTATCAATTCATTCGTTCTTTTCCAAATTCTCTTCCGTTGTTACCGGTGGTTCGTTGAAGTCCTTCCCAAGTTTGCGCAATATCTATCTTAATCCTTTCTACGAGAATAAGTAGTATGCAAAATCCGTTGCTTGTCATCAATCTAAATTGGTGAAGGCTAAGCATAATGTAATTCTTATTCTTGTTTCATCCAAGTGATTAATTCCTTATTCCGGAGATTCATCAAAATTCTTGATCTCATTTGTTCATTTTTCTTTCCGGAGCTCCAAGTTATTTCAATTATATCATTTCAAAGCTTCATCTAATCATTGCAAGGCTTCTCCCGGAGTTCTTTTCAACTTTCCCTTTCGTTTGATCATTCTTTTATTATCGGAGTTCTTCATGGAGGATCAACATGGTGGCTCATCAAGGATTCCTTTCATTCTTCAATTGTTCTTCAAGAATTCTCTCGAAGTTATGATCCGTCAAGCCGTACATCAAAATAAACATGGTGCTCAACACATGTTTGTTTTGAGGAGTTCAAGCATTCTTCATCTTGCATTCCGAAGTGCAATTCTTTCTCTCTTATCTTTTAAGGTGGTGTTATGTCATTCTTGATAATTTTCTTCATGTTTCATGATTCACAAGTTGTCAAGAATGAGATATTTAAACCCATCATATTTTCTTCGTCCATGAGTTGTTTCAACCCATAATAATCTCTTTGTTGGAGTTATCTTGGTATAGATTTCACTGAAAGCCTTCTCGAAGGAATGTTGCTAATTGTGGTGTCTATCAATGATCCAAGTTTTCTCCTATCCTCTCGGCGAGAGAAGTTTTCATCTCTTCGTTGATCTCAAGCAAGCAATTGTTTTCTGTAGTGGCAGAATTTCACCTCTAAGTTTTGAGTTGTTTCCATAAGCCCACAACAAGCTTATTCTTACCGTTGTTGTTTTTCAAACAACTCCATTCAATCCTACTTCGTAAGGATGCTCTTTCAAATTCATTTATGGTAGGAGATGTTGGTTTCATTCTTCGTTCTATTCATTCCAACTATCTTCTATTATTTCTTCCGGAGGCATTGTGATGTTGCACGCTTCGACCCATCATCTTGTTTTGTCAAGATCATGTTATTTTATTGCTTATCCATTTAACCGGTCTGTTGTGTCGATCATTCCTCTTTTAACTGGAGTCTCATCTAAGTGCTTTCATTTTGCCAAGTTCAAATTCTATTCCTTCCATTTCCAATCGGAGTGTTGGATCATCTCTTCAATATCTTTTCATCTTATCAAGTTTTCTTCTCTTTTCTACCGGAGTGCTGTCCAAATTCTGTCCTTCTTGTTCCTTGTTTCTCTTTTCTACTGGTGTGCTTTCATATTCCTTTTGATCCGTTAAGCTCTTGTTTCATATTCTTCAACCTACAAAGGTTCTCGCAATGTTCCTTGTTCCTCTTTGATAACGGAGTGTTTTCAATCTCGTTCATCTCCCTTGTATTCTCTCTTTTCGTTCGTTCAATCTCTCAAGGTTCGTGGTTTCACTCGTTTACCTCTTCCCCTTCCGTTTCTCTCCGGTGCCATCCTAGATCTCGGGACGAGATCCTCTTGTAGTGGTGGAGTGTTGTAACACCCCGAGACCGATGCTCCAGACGTCTTCCATGTTTTTTCGTTATCGTTGTGTGTATTTATTTGTTTGTTGCATTCATCATTGCATTGCATCCGCATGTTTTCATAAAACTTGTATCCGCTCATAGTTGCCGCGTCCCCCGTTGCTTTCGGTGACCGTTTCGAGACCAACCTCACTTGCAACGTTGCTCCTCGTTTTCTCTCTTGTCTTCTCCGGGGCCTTTTGTCAGACACTTTGTCTTTGTCGACCCCTCTCAGACCACCCCTCGCGCGCGTCCAAAAATTGTCCCGAACCCGACCCGGGTTGTCGTTACCGATGGGTCCGGATCATCCCCCAACATCCCTAAAATATCTCCGTTGTGTTATTTGGACTCCCTACCTATTTATTCTCGATCGTCCGATTGCGATCGGAGGGAAGAGGTAGCCCCTAACCTAATCCGTGATGTATATATTCGTCCACCCCTAGTCCATTTTGGGCAAACCCTAAAAATCCTCTCCCTTGTCCCATCGATCCTCCTAGCCGCCGCCACCCCTGTCCATTCCCTCCTCCTCCCTCGGGATCTCACCCGCCTACCCATCCACCAGCCGCCACTCTCTCCATCGGGATCCCTCCCGATCCACCACCTCCCCTTGTTTTCAGCCCCGAGCCAACCAGCGCTCGCCCCTGTCTCCATCAACTCCACGCAGCCAGCCGCTGACCCAGAGCAAGCAGCAGTCTCGCCGTCGTCAGGCCAGGACCTCCCCGTCGCTCCTCTTCTCCCACTCCCCCTGTTTCTTCTTGTTGCCCCCTGCCTCTCCCTGTGGCCTGACCTCTTGCCGCTGACAGGAACTGCCATGGCCGTCCCGACCCCCTGCTGCCTCGAGCGCCCATGGCCTTGTGCCCCTGCCGTCCTAGCAACAGCAGCAACAACCTCGCCAGAGATGAGTTCCCTGCCGTGCCCTGCTCCCTTCCTTCCCCATCTGCTCTCTCTTTTTCTCTCTCTCACGCTGCTCTCTCTCTGTTGTCCTCGTAGCGCCGCCATGGAGGCCCCAGCTCCAACCCATAGTAGCTGCGCTGCCGGAGTCGCCATCACCTCGTCCCCTCGTCCAGTTCCTGGCGACCGGGTCGTCTCTCCGTCGTCGCCATCTTGCTGTCATGGCACGGTTGTGCCCGAAGAGATGCCCGTGTCGCTTTGGCCGTGCCTCCCAGCCGCGCCCCATCAACCGCGCCAAGTCCCTCCTCGCGCCGCGCCCCGTCTTCCTCCTCGTCGTGCCGATCCAGGAGGATTGACCTCGCCAGGCCTCGCTCGCTCGCCGCCGTCGCGCCAAGTCCGCATTCGTCCTCTGCTTCCCCTGCAACGAGCAGTAGCCACTGCCGTCCTTCAACGCCATCCGCGCCCTTTCTTGCCTCAGATCTGGCTCGATTCGCATCCTCCTCCAACCACGACACTTCCACGCCGGATCCACGCCCGCCGGCCTCCACCGCAAGTTCTAGACTGCCGCTGCTCTGCTTTCTGTCGGGCAAAGGAACGCGCCCTGCTTTCCCTGCCTCGCTCGATCTCCTGGAGGAGAGGACGAGCGCGTTGACCGCGCCTCCAGCGTCCTCCAAGGCCCAGCCCGCACTGCCTCAGCCGCCTCCACCGCCTTGGGCCTTGGCCCAGGGTGAGCAGCACCCGACCCTCTCCTGCGCACTGTTGGCCTAGCCAGATTCAGCCCAAGTCACATTTTTTTCGCGGAACGTTTTTCTAATTGACCAGTGCACTGCATATTTACAGATTGGACCCTAAACTTCATGCATATAATAACTCATGAACCATGCATCATATTAAAATGATGTAAACATATAAAGTGCTTAGAATTTTGTCTAGTTTCATAATATGCCACTTTCATCCATGTTTAAAATGTTTAACCTTGCTGTTTGTTTAATTTTGTGTAAATGCCATGTTAACATGATTTATTACATAACTAAATAACCATAGCTCCAAATTTAATAAACTTTATAGGTAAATGGGGTGGAAAATGCATAGATTAACATGATGCCCTTTGTTTTACCGTTTAACAACATTAAAATATGTTTTAGGGCAGAACAGTAGCTAATTCACAATATGCATCTGGGGATTTACCGGAATTGTTGTTTGTTGTTCCGGCCTCATTTAAACTTCCCTAGATAGGTAGTTTTCTTATGCTTCACCTCTTGCCATGTTAATCAACATTTAATATTGTTGGGTACATAACCGAGAGAGAACTAAATAATTGATGTGGTGTTTCGTCAATATGCAACTCGTTGCATATTGAGCTCCACTTAATTTGTAGTGTTGTTTGTTGCACTTTGCCACACCATGCCTCATTACATCGGTCATGCATCATACTTGTTTGTGCATCATGCCATGTGTATGTGGTGGTTGTTTACTATGTTCTTTGTTTCTTTCCGGGTTGCTTCTCTCGTTAGCTTCGGTTTCGTTCCGGAGTTGTGAGGATTCGTTCGACTACGTCCGTTTTTCTTCTTCATGGACTCGTTCTTCTTCCTAGCGGGATTTCAGGCAAGATGACCATACCCTCGAAATCACTTCTATCTTTGCTTGCTAGTTTGTTCGCTCTATTGCTATGCCACGCTACCTACCACTTGCTATATCATGCCTCCCATATTTCCATGTCAAGCCTCTAACCCACCTTTCCTAGCAAACCGTTGTTTGGCTATGTTACCGCTTTTGCTCAGCCCCTCTTATAGCATTGCTAGTTGCAGGTGAAGATGAAGTTTGTTCCATGTTGGGACATGGATATTGTTGGGATATCACAATATCTCTTATTTAATTAATGCATCTATATACTTGGTAAAGGGTGGAAGGCTCGGCCTTATGCCTGGTGTTTTGTTCCACTCTTGCCGCCCTAGTTTCCGTCATACCGGTGTTATGTTCCTTGATTTTGTGTTCCTTACGCGGTTGGGTGATTTATGGGCCCCCCTTGACATTTCGCCTTGAATAAAACTCCTCCAGCAAGGCCCAACCTTGGTTTTAACATTTGCCACCTAAGCCTTTTTCCCTTGGGTTCTGCAGACTGAAGGGTCATCTTTATTTCAAACCCCCGGGCCAGTGCTCCTCTGAGTGTTAGTCCAACCTGTCAGCCGCCGGTGGCCACCAGGGGCAACTCTGGGCTCGCCTACCGGAAGTATGGACAATCCGGTGTGCCCTGAGAACGAGATATGTGCAGCTCCTATCAGGATTTGTCGGCACATCGGGCGGATTTGCTGGTCTTGTTTTACCATTGTCGAAATGTCTTGTAAACCGGGATTCCGAGACTGATCGGGTCTTCCTGGGAGAAGGAATATCCTTCGTTGACCGTGAGAGCTTATTAATGGGCTAAGTTGGGACACCCCTGCAGGGTATAAACTTTCGAGAGCCGTGCCCATGGTTATGTGGCAGATGGGAATTTGTTAATGTCCGGTTGTAGAGAACTTGACACTTGACTTAATTAAAATGCATCAAACGCGTGTGTAGCCGTGATGGTCTCTTTTCAGCGGAGTCCGGGAAGAGAACACGGTTTTTGGGTTATGTTTGACGTAAGTAGGAGTTCAGGATCACTTCTTGATCATTACTAGTTGACGACCATTCTGATGCTCCTCTTCTCACTCTTATTTGCGTATGTTAGCCACCATACATGCTAGTGCTTGCTGTAGCTCGACCTCACTACCCCTTTCCTACCCTTAAGCTTAAATAGTTTTGATCTCGCGGGTGTGAGATTGCTGAGTCCTCGTGACTCACAGATACTTCCAAACAGTTGCAGGTGCCGATGATACCAGTGCAGGCGATGCTACCCAGCTCCAGTGAGAGCTCGATGAAGAACTTGGTCGTTACTATGTTTCTTTTCAGGTTGATCAGTAGTGGTGCCCAGTTGGGACGATCGGGGATCTAGCATTTGGGGTTGTCTTCTTTTATTTTAGTTCCGTAGTCGGACCTATGTGCGTACTCTGATTGATGTATGTTTTATTTATGTATTGTGTGAAGTGGCGATTGTAAGCTAACTCTTCATCCCATTCTTGTTCATTACATGGGATTGTGTGAAGATGACCCTTCTTGCGACAAAACCACAATGCGGTTATGCCTCTAAGTCGTGCCTCGACACGTGGGAGATATATCCGCATCGTGGGTATGACACTAGCGCTACTTATATAGGCCCTGGTCCTCTTCCCAAATATTGAGCGGGAAGGGAGCCACAACGGCGGGCAAATTTGAAGGGGGACAACTAGTACAAGCTATGCTGACAAAAGTGGTCTTCGCCTGCGAAAAGCTCTGGTGGTGACACCGTCTTGGGCTCCACGGTGACCTCCGTCCTGCCATCCTTCTGGTCTTGGTCTCGTTGCACCGATATGGCAACCTTTGCCTAACGCCTCGGTACTCCTCGCCTGTGCTCGCCTCCTTAGCACAAAAGAGGAAACAAGGACGTTGCGCGCGCTGGCGCCCGCCTGGTCTCGATCGTCACGGCTCACGTCACGAGAGCCTCATGTGGTCTGCCCTGCCTTGATATCTCTGCTCCTCGTGAGCCTGCCTGGCTAGGCCACTCCTGAGGAGGTCTTGCGTCGTCCGCCTCGCGAGGCTTGGCCCCTCGCGAGGGTCTTCGAGGCCTCGTTGATGAAGATGGGCCGTACAGCCCGCTGACTTAGCCACGTCGTGGGCCGCAGGCAGGCAAGTCTGGGGACCCCCGTTCCCAGAACGCCGACAGTAGCCCCCGGGCCCAAGGTGCGCTCGGGCTTGGCTTCGCGGCGAAGCCAAGGGTCAAGTACGGAGCACCGCGGGCCCCCAAAGCCTGCGACCTCGGTTGACGCGTGGCGGTTGATTGGACGTGGGCGTCTCCACTTCCCCACGCTGCCCTTGAATCCACCTGGCTATGCGGCCCCCGCATCTCACCCGGTTATTCTTCCTTCGCCCACGCCTGGCTCCTCCAATCTCCCTGCTTCCTCAAGACCCTGCTTTGCCCTTCCAATCTAACTTGCGCTCCGCGTGCTTCATCTCCATGGCGCCGAAACAGGCTGAAAAAGGGAAGAAACCTCTGTCTTTGCCAACTGCGTCTCCATCCTTTGAGCCTGCGCTCGGCCGGCCTCGGGTGCTCAACGATGAGGCCACGGACAAGGTGCGCCCCATGCTTGCCTCCAGTTTCAACGAGTGGGGAGAGACGGTGGCTTGGCCCGCGTCTCGCACTCGCATGGCACGGGCAGCCACTGAGGTCCCGATCTTCACAGATGCCCTCTGGGCTGGCCTGATTCCTCCCTTCTCCGCCTTCTTCAACGCAGTGCTCGAGCATTATCAGATCCACATGCTTCATCTCGACCCTCAATCTGTGACCCTTCTTGCCGTCTTTGCCTTCTTGTGCGAGGCCATGGTGGGCATCGCTCCTCTCGTGGCCCTCCTCCGCCATTTCTTCTCATTGCATCTGACCGGTCCCCGGCAGAGCTCGAGGTGCATGGGCTTCCAAGCCATGGCCGCGACAGCGGGCGCGCGGATTGACTTCGAGCTTCCTTCATCCACGAGCGAGTTCCGTACATGATGGGTGTTTGTTGACGTCGGCGTGCTCAACCCTCTGCTCCAAGTTCTGGCGGGGCCTGTTGTTCCAAACTCCGGCTGGGGCCATCAGAAGCACACGAGCCCCCGCCTTGCCCCCGTCTGGGCCAGGCTGAGGAGGTTGAAGGACGCGGCGTGACTGCGCCTATGGTGGTGAAGGAGTTCGTCAAGCATCGAGTCGCTCCGCTTCAGCGCCACTCCCGCCCGATGTGGGACTTGCTCAGCAGCCAGGACCATATGAGGTTTCAGGAGAAGGGGCTTCCTCTTGAGACGCGGCAAATGGTGCTCACGGTCCTATCAGGTGTCCCTCTGCAGGACGACATGCCCAGGAATAGCTGCCTGCTGTACCGCTACGAGAACAAAGCCGCATTTGCCGCGAGCATGCCTTCCTTTGATGAGTGGGGGCTGCGCCCAATCGGCCTGGTGGGGTCCCGCGAGAACCCCGTTGACGTGGTTCCCTTCCTCGCCGCTGGTGCCGAGCTCGCCCCAGGTGAAGGTGCAGGAGGACGAGCTCCGACGGGGGCTGGTGGCTCGAGCGCTGAGGAGCATATGCTAAGTGGTGATCCTGGGGCGTCGTCCGCGGGGGCTTGCGACCCCTCTCCTGAAGCGTCGGTCACTGAGGAGACGCGGCATGCGGCTCCCGAGGCCAAGGCTCCAGGAGCCTCGGGAGGTTGTGGTGAGACGGCGCCCGGCTGTTCGCTGCAACCGGGCACCCCTGAAGCTGTCCTCCCCAGCTCTTCTTCGGCCCCGCCGCGCACCGGCCGTCACATCCAGCGCTTCGGTCGTCTTTGCGTGGACTTCGAGGAGCTCCGCAAGAGGAAAGGATCCCCTAGCGGCAGCAATATCTTCGGGTCGTTGAAGCGACGGAAGTACATCGCCATTGACGTGCAAGTATCTTGTTGTCATGGCTTCTTGCGTGCAGTCTTCTTATCCTGACGTCAATCCTTCAGGGCTCCTTCCGTTGAAGCTGTTGCGTCTCCTGAGAAGCGGCCTCCCCCTTCCTCGACTCCCCCATCGTCCTCAAGCGTTCCTGGTCCGCCTGCAGCCCCTGGAGCAGAGTCGGTTGAGGGAGCGTTTCTGCCTTCGTGGCGCGCTGAGCCTGCGGCTTTGTCGCCACTCCCCCACGGTCTGGTGTGGAGATTGGCGGGCGTGCCCAAGACCCCTCCTTTGGTCATGGACAGTAGCTGGTCCGCTTTTGTCTTCGGTTCGTCTTCAAGCAGCGAGCCCCGATCGGCTTGAGCTCTTTGCGAGGACTGGTTGACGTCCGGTGCGGCGCCAGCCCCCAGCCCCCTGCCGAGAGGTGGTGCGCCACTTGGTGCCCCGCCCGCAGCTCTTGAGGCGAAGGACGAGGTGAACCGAGCGTTCGAGCTCGAGCGCGGGCGGAGCATAGTTCGTCACGAGCTCTTCCAGGAGGCAATGGGCGCAATGAGCCGACTTGGTGAAGAGCTCGCGGGTGTCGACTCGCGCCTTGAGGCTGAAGGTCTCCGATTGGCGGAGGAACGACGCAAGCTGAGGGTGGCTGTCAACCTCGGCCGCTACCAGCGCGATCTTGACAATGCGAAGGTTGAGGCGTCTCTTAAGGTTTCCCGCGAGGCTTGCTCCCGAGCCTTGGAGGAGGCTCATGAGGCCGACCGCCATCACGAGGCCGCGGAGAAGTGCGCATGGGAGCTCCACGCCTGGAGCGCGTCCCTAGAGCAGCAGGTGGAGGCGCGCAGAGCCGCCCTTGCGTCGCTGAGGGGGACGCCTGCCGAGGAGGAAGAGGTCCGGAAGTGCGAGGAGGCGTTGGCGCTGGAGGCCGTGGAGCGCAGTCTCGAGCTTGAACAATTGGAGACGAGGGAGCGTCAAGTCACCCAAGCAGAAGATGCCGTCGGGGTTCGCGAGGCCAGGGTCCAGGAGGAGGTGGACCGCCGGGTGGCCGAAGTTCGCGCAGAACTAGAGGGAAGGTATGACTTGAAGTTGAAGCTCGCAGGTACGAAATGTGCAGGCAGGGCTACTGCCCTCAGGCCCAGGTTGGACGAGGCTGAGAGGCGTGCGGAGGCCACGGCTGCCGCCCTGGTCACAGCGCAGGCGGACTTGGCCTCCGCACGCGCCGAGCTGCTTCCTCTCCAGAAGCGGGTCGATGACGCTGAGGCCGTCGCACGACAAAACAGGGAAGAAGTGCTCGAACGTCGGACGCTGGAGCACGAGCATGCTGCTATGCTTCAAGATCTCCGGAACAGGGCCAACACCGCCCTGGGCTACATCTGCGACGATAATGCTCCTGCCCCCACTCGAATGACTATGCCAGCCACCTGACATTCTTCACCGACGTGGTGACGCACCTGGAAACCCGGTCTGACAGGGCTCGCCGGCTCGTGGAGGAGAGAAGTCGGGGCCTGCTCGGGCGCGCGTTCTCCCGTGTCTTCAGCCACCTCAGGAACACCTTCCCCGTCTTCGACTTCGACGCCGCCATTGCCCCCGTACTGCAGGCCGTTCGGGGCGAACTGGCGCGGTGGGTGGAGGACAATGTGGACGCGCTGGTCAGAGCCTTTGCCACTGACAAGGACACGGTGGTGGTCGCTGCAGATGAAGGCGACGTGGTTGATGACGGCGACGGAGGCGTCGCCGAAGGCGGCGATGGTGCCGGCGAAGATGACGAAGATGCGAGTGAAGCGTCCGAGGGCGATGTAGCGAGTGACATATCTGGTTGATCCCATGTCCCCCTATCGTTTTACCCTATAGGCAAAAACTCGGGCGTGGCCCTTGGAAAACTGGTAAGAGCATTTTAAGATGGGGATCCCCTCATGTAACCAGGTTGCAGCCTTTACTTTCCTATGTGGTATTGAATCTGTGCCCTTGTGGACTCATGAGTCCGGGGCGAGTTCCCCGTCGGGGCTTACCTTAGTCAGCGCTAGCCTCGAGCTGGTTCATGAGGCTACGAGTTTCTGAGAATCCCGCGGAGCTTGTCGACCTGTCAGAAGGGGCCCCGCAAGAGGCAAGCGCCAGTTGCAGCGTTAGCGCGCGCTCGGCGCGCGTGTGCTTCGCGTAGTCCCGCTCGCGAGGGGCTCGTGAGGGGAAGGCGACGGACATGAGTCCCAGACTACACGAAATCCAGAAAGCAAGAAACTGTTTGAACGAGAAGAGGCACCCCCCGCGCGCATCGACAAAAAACTCGGCTTCAACTTAAATGCAGATCCAGAAAGCAAAGCTACGGAAAGAGAGATCCAAAGCAAATGGCCGCGTCCGACACCTAGTCTAGTCTTCTGGTCTTCAAGTCTTCTCACCAGCGCGGAGCTAAGTGCTGCCACTGGGCGTGGGAGGGAGCCCCAGGGCCTGAGGCCGGCACCCCTGAGACTCCGGGGCGTGTACAGCCCCAACTCATTATTACGTGAGAGTGTCACGGGCGGCGAGCTTCACAGGCACTGGGCCTTCTTCACAGGTACCGGCCTTGCTTCATAGCGCCAGACGAGGGCCCCGCCTTGCGCCACACTCGACCACCTTTGAGCCGGCCGGCAACCTGGACGACACAAAGGGGGGGGGGGAAGGGGACGCCAGGGGTGCCCTCGGCGACCACAGGTCCTCTGCCGGGGGAAGGGTCGTCGAAGCCTCCCCGGCAGAGGGCCTACCTCGGGGTGTCCCCTGGCTTCGCGCGCCGTGGGGAGGGGCCTGGCTCCCGACCCCTCTCCTGCAGCCCCCAACGCGATCCCCCTGCTGGCAGGGAGGCCGCCGAGCTGGCGCCGCCGGCCGTTGTGGTGATCTGTTCCTCCTGCGACTCATGGTTGGCGTAAGCTTGCTCCTGAGGGATTAGGGGTACCCTGTAGTGGTCGTTGCACACGCGGTCGTGGTGGTTTCCTGGCAGCTCCTGGAAGGCTTCGACTCCTAGCGCCCCTTCTTCCCAATCTTCTCCAACGAACGAGCCGGGGTCGTCCTCCGGTGTGTACTCCTGGTCTGTCATGCGGGGCATGTAGGCTTCCGGGGCTGTTACCCCGAACACCTCGCCGTAGTGCCCCACACTCCATGTTGCCTGGCCCAGCGTGGCGTCCTGAGGAAGGTAGCGTGGCATCTCGCCGGGACCATGGGGGGCGACGCTCGTGCCCGTGCTTGTCGCGGGCAATATGGGGGCGGCGGAGCCCCCGGCGCCGCCGGCCGTGCTGGTGTTGACGAAGCCCCCATGCGCGCCCGAGGGCGCGTGGTAGCGGCGAGGCCTGTCAGGAGACCCCGTAATGGCCTGAGAAGGGAGTCGATAGCAGAAAGGCAGCGCTCTCCAGGCCGCCGCGTCCAGCAGCTCAGCAACGCATTCCAGCAGCGCGTCCCGGCCGCTCTCCATCAGCCGGCACCGCAGCAGCTCCCTTGCCATGGTGAGTGCTGCCTGCATGTTTACCTGCTCTCGCCGCGAGTGCGGCGCCGTTGCCGCGGCGTGGCTTGCTGCCCTTGCAACGGCTCGTACCTGTCGTGGAGTGAGGGTGGACGCCGCCTGGCCGCGCCGCCCGCGCCCCGCAGCGTTGGATGACGCCCGCGCTGCCTGGAGCGTGGGGTCGAGGTCTTCATGAGCAGGCATCGTCGCCCGGGTCGGCCAGGCTGCCCAGCGGTCGGAGTCAGCTCTTGGGTCGCCAGACTTCTTGACCGTGGAGCGTCGGCGAGTCAATTGTCGAGGAAGAAGCTCCGGTGCACCCCTACCTGGCGCGCCAAATGTCGGATGTGGGGTTCCGGCAAACCCTTAAGGTTCGAACTCTGGGGTGCTCGCGAAGTCTTTCCCTCCTACCGATCCACGCCCTAGCTCGCTAAGATCTCGCGGACGAACTCGACAAACTCGCAACATAGGAAGACACGAGATTTATACTGGTTCGAGCCACCATTTGGTGTAATACCCTACTCCAGTGTGTGTGGTGGTAGATTGCCTCTTGGGCTGATGATGAACAGTACAAGGGGAAGAACAACCTCCTGAGGTGTAACACCCCGGATGTAACTTTCCATATTTGTAACTCCAACTCTTGCCATTTTTGGCTATGTGTTATGATATTCCCTTCGTGGTCGGGTTTTGTCTTTCGTTTTGCATTTTGTTCATGTCATGCATTTCATATCATGTCATCATGCGCATCTGATTTGCATACGTGTTCGTCTCATGCAACCGAGCATTTTCCCCGTTGTCCGTTTTGCAATCCGACACTCCCACATGCACCGGCGCACCCCCCTTGTCTCTTTTCGTGAGCAGGTGTTAAACGTTCTCGGAATGGACCGAGGTTTGCCAAGTGTCCTTGGTACACCACCGGTAGACCACCTGTCAAGTTTCGTTCCATTTGGAGGTCGTTTGACGCTCCAACGGTTAACCGGGTAACCGCAAAGGCCTTTTGTGTGTTGCAGCGAAACACCCCTCTAAACAGCCCAATAACCCATCTAAGTCCACTCCACGCTCTCGGTCATTCGATCATGAGCGTGTGGGCGAAAACCGCACTCCATTTGGAGTCTCCTAGCTCCCTCTACCTATAAATAAGTGATCCCCCCGGATTTTTCGCGCAGACGAAACCCTAACCCGCTCCCTCTCCGCCGCCAGATGCGTCCGTCCCGCACCGGACGTTCCCGCCGCCGCGCCCGCTCCAATCGGCGCGCGCCACGTGGCAAGCCGCCGCTCCCGCGCCGCCGGCCCGCGAGCCCGCAGCCGGCCCGCCGCCAGGACGAACCCGGGCCGCGCCTCCGCCCCGCGCGGCTCCCCGTTCCTGCGT